>NW_010139657.1:57831-165554 GCF_000699245.1 Pterocles gutturalis | reverse complement strand
AATGTGTTCTTTCTGCTGGCTGCCGATTAGCAGGCTGTTCGACTGCTTGGAGTCTCATCCATCATGTATGAGGGGTTATCATTCTTAGAACTGACAGTTGCGCACTACGCAGAAGGGATATGATCCAGCCCCTCTGAAAGAGGATGTGCATCGTTTGTTCAACAGCGATCCCTCTGCGGTGAAGGCGTACTGCTGGAAAAACAGAAGTTTAAAAGACTGAATGAGGTGCCCATGTATGAGGTAGGGAGCATGCATGGAATCTGGGTGAAAAAAATGGCAACTTTTATTCTGGCTTTTGAGTGGTCAAAAACATACAGCTAGAAATTATATATCCTAAAATGTGTCAAAATAGCAGCTTTTAGTAGGTAGTCGAATGGTGATAATCTGCAAGAAACTGATACGCTGCTGTAAATACGCTATCTATCCTGAAACTGAAATACCTTTACTCACTATATCATTTTCTAGGCCATCTGTTCGATGAACGTGTTGTTTATTGCCTACAGTTGATGGAGTTCAGGGTCAATAGAAATTTTATTCCAAATTCAAGATTTCAGGTGCTACATAGTTGTTAGAGCAACAACCAGTAACTGTGCGGAATCGCAGTGGAGGACTCTTTGAGGAGCCACAATTTTGTAGAAATGGTTTATTTTTTGTCTTTTTTTTTTTTCCTTTCTTGTTGCTGAATGTTCGTGGAACATGACCGTACTGTTGGGGTGTGGAGCAATCAACTGCCAGAGAGAAGTGAAGTCTGAAGGGACATCTACCAATTAACTGAAAATAATGAGAAAAATCTTCTTACACTAATCAAAGTGAGCTTCTTACCAAGAAATTTATAAGTCAACAGATTTGTAAGCGATGTATGGTCTAGACTGACTCTTCTGGTATAAACAAAATCAGAATCAGTGCATCCACTTGGGCTTATGGACTCCAAGGACCAAAGGAATCAGAGTCTTATCTCCTGTACAATACTAGACAAAATAATCTCAAGCATTATTTCCTTCACTAGAAGAAATTGCTTTCGCTAACATGCCAGTGCTTGCTGTTAAGTCCAATAAATCTGCAATTGAACTAGAACACATTATTTAGAGACACATCCAAGTTCAATTTAAGGACTTCAGCGTGTGATGAATTTACTTGTTACACTGTTGAATTGTGTTAAGAACTGCATCTTACTGACAATTTGAATTTTCTAATTATGAGCCAGGTGGTACATTTTCTTCCCTGCTATTAAAGAACCCCCATTATTAGATACATTCTCCTTTTAAAATGGCAAGGTAGCTTGTTTTAAAGTCCAGCACTGTTTGTATTAAGTGTGCAATTACAAATACAGATCATGTAACATCTGGAAAGAGTATGTGTTACCTTTTTCTTGTAATAACATGGTTCACATCAGTGGTCTCAGGGACTCTCTGATGAATCAGAATGACAACTTTGCTTCCACAGTAGGGGACTTCTGGGTCCTGGGTTTTAAAGTCTCCACAACATACTCTAAGCAGTAACAAATACTCTTTCAGCCAGAACCAAGTTCATAAAGCTCTCTTTCTTAGCATCAAGTTAGGAGCATGATACCAATACTTCTCAAGATTTTTCTGGATTTTTGCTGTCTTTTACTCTTCTCTAGTTAATTTTCAGCTGACAGGATCAAGTTTGTCTCAGTGAGCAGTTCTGATCCTAGTCTGATCTAGGTGTTCCTGCTCCGGCAGGGGGATTGGACTAGATGATCTTTCGAGGTCCCTTTCAATCTCTAACATTCTGTGATTCTGTGAAAGGACAGTCGTTTTCTGGGTCAAATCCCTTTCATATGGCATACACTGCTTGTTTTGCTCTTCTATAGAGGTTGGCTTCCATTTCTAAAACTGTGTGTTAAATACTGAAAGGCAGCTATTCCGCAGCGATGTGTCCACTTCTTGTTACCATCCAGGATGTGCAGTGACCTTTGTCACCCAAAGTTATTTTACTGATTGTTTCTTTTTTTGTTTTTGCGAATACATGAACCTTCATATTAATGAGGGGGTGGAGGTGGTATAGTTTTAATCTCATTTCCTTTATATGTGCTTATCACTTCACCTAATTTTCTTGGTGTTAGTTTCAAAGACTTTTATTTATCTAAAGCATATCTTCAATGAAGACACAGAAAACAGGGCGTACAGAATCATCTGCCTCTTTCCTAACTAGCTTGTAAAGGCACTACATACATGATTTATCTGATACATGTTTTCTTACAGTTTTACCTGAAGTTTTAGAACTAAGAATATCTGTAATCTAACAATGTAAATAATTTTGATGAGTCTTTATCTTTTTTGGTTCACTAGTACTAGTGCCTGTCAGGCATTAGCCACTGTCTTTTTCCTACTTCATCGGGATTGTTTAGAGACAATATCATACAGTGTTATATTCAGGCTATTATCCTTGGGATGTCTTTAACTCGTTAGAAGCACATCCACAGCACCCACATCCATCTATCCACAAAGCCTTCCTTCTGTAGTTTGTGGTAAGAGTGGAAGCACAATGTAAGCATACTGATTTATTTGGATGAATAATTCCTTCCTGTTTTACTTAAGGTAGAAAGCTTACAGTTTAGTTGCACAAAAGCATCTTGACAAGATGTTGCTGTTCACAGGCTTGCTCTTGAGCCTATGACTGTAATAATACCTTGCAAGCTGGTGTTCAGGGCTTCTGACTCCAAAGAGTACGTTGACAGAATATGGCTTTTTTTTTTTTCCTGATGCCAAACTTTCTCCCACAGAAGTAGGAGAGAAAAAGCTCTATGAATTTAAGTATTGCTTGGAATTTATTTCTGCAATTTCTGTATTGTTTCCAAACTTGACCTTATTCTAAGCTCAAGTGCTGTTGTGAATAAATTCAAAAATGTGTTGCAGTTTTGTATTTTAAGAACCGAAAATCACAGCATGGTTAGAATTAAAAAAGGAAGTTGTTTTGTAGCAGTATCTGAAGTGGAAACACTCAAACTGAAAGAGAAGTAGAATTCTCCTTTTCTGCACGATATTGAATGTCTGGGAAGGTTGGTCACTCCTGAATTGCCTGCTTTTTTTTCTGCTGTGTAAGCCCTCCCTCTGCTTCCCCCTACTGAAGTTAAGTCGTTACCCCAGGTCTGAACAATCCTCTTACATTCTTGGAGTCTAAATTTAAATTTTATGCAGTCACATGGTAGTATTTTCTCCCCTTCTCTTATACTTTTCTTTTAGTGTCAGACTTTATAACTGTTTTTTCTCTACAGTGAAGTAAAAATGTGGCATGCTTTTCTGTAACTTATGTTTCTTTAGCTGCAGAATTAACTTACGTTTAACATATATAAAGGCTGTTTAATAGATAACCATTCAGGCCTTAATGTTGCCTATCCTGCTTCATGTTTCAGCTCTGAGAGTATCTGAGTATTTCAAAACACAGTTTTGAAGCTGCTAGTAACAAAAAAGAACAAAAATACTTATTTTTTGGTAAATAAAACATTTATAGAATTTAAGAAGTTGAAAGGAAAATATTTTCATCTGAGGTAGTGAGCTTGGCTTAGTTCCTCTAAGATGACAACACATAGAAGTGTTTTTCCTCTTTGCCATCCATCAGCTTCATGTACATCTGAAGCTTCTGATCTTTGGCTTAAACTACTGTTAAGTTTTCATTATAAATGTGCCACCTACAGGAGCAAAAGGCCCATCAGCAAATATTTATTAATGTTATCTTCTCACAGACACATTTGCGTAGTAATTTCTTGCTAGATTCCTATGCTTCTGGTTGTCAAATCTACATTGCTCCTTGTCAGCCTTACCATAGGGTATGAAAATGGTAATAAGAATTGGAGAGAATGTGGAGCATGGAGGCTTTTTAAAAGGCATTTTATTAAAAAAAAAAAAAAAAAAAGAAAAAAAAGAAAAAAGAACTGTTACCATGAATTATAATGAAAAATACCTGCATGCCAATGAATGTCTAATAAAGGAATCTTACATAGGTACTGTATATCTTCATTTCAAGTTGAAAAAATGAATGTAGGCTTATAGCAAAAAGAAACTTCAAACAAGATTTTAGATTACAGTGCTGTTGGGTGTTTAAAAAAAAAAAAAAACTTCAGCCTTTCCTTGGCATAGGCCTAGTCATGATCATCTTTACAAATGAGAGGCATTTTAGTCAGAGCTTGTTGTCTTTTTTGTTACAGTAATTAACTGAATTATTACTTGTATTGCAGGCATGTCTTAAGGTCCACAGTTTTACTATGCTAGACTTGTACAGAACTATGGGAGAGACTCATCCCCAAAATTTTAAAATCTGCATTGGAACATACTGCATGAAGACAGTAGAGCAAATTGGAAGAAGAGAATGATCTAGAAACAATCACTCTGCTAAAGTCAAATTATTTTCTTGATGTTTCTCGTGAAAGTGAATGTTTGTTTTGGCAACACTTCATTATATCATAGTAGAAAAAAGGCTAATGTATGAACAAGAACAAACAGAATGACTTCTTGAAGATTAACCCGTTTTGCTGCATACTAAACTTGTGTTTTCCTGTAGGACAGTCTGGCGTGGGTAGGATTGTTTGTGTTTTGTTTTGTTTTTTAACTGGGCTGAACACAATGTAGCTGATGTGTTAAGGAAACAGCTATAAAAATGTGGTGGTTTTCCTTATACAAATTGCTAATTGTTTCTTTCCATTCCTTATAAGTAAAACTCAGCCATGAAGGCATTTGCTTTTGAAAAGGAAAAATTAATCAATGAGCCACGCTCAGAAATAGAGTATGTAGTCTAACAGGCTATGAAGAATGAGACAGAAAGAGACCCAATTCAAAGTCCTCAATGTTAAATACAGAGAGCCCAAAGTATGCTTGTTGAATCTTAAACTTCTGTTATATTTCAATAGAAATATAGATCTGCCAATTGCATAATTCAGAAATTTTTAACATGGTTTTGTAAGCTGCTCACCGTAATCAGTGTCCTTGTACACTGCCTGTTCATTCTTTTCATTTGTCAAATGCTGTTAAGCTAATTTTTGATTAGGAGATGTTGTGATGGTGTTAAACATTTGTTCTATATATCATAAATAGAATGCAGGTATCTACAAGAGACTGTCAAGGAAGTTGGAATGACTGCTGATAGGGCTTCCTGGTACATCTAGGATGGTACAGTAACTGGAAGGAGCTAATAGCAGGATGTTTTCCTTCAAGTTTGGCACATATTTCTCTGTGCTTAAGGGGGAAATTGAATTTCTTAGTCCTAAGGATTAGTTTAATTCATTCTCTTTTCAGTTGTTTATTTGATAATTGAATGGCCGATTTCATGGTGCTACGTGAAGGAAGGTTAAGGAGTTCTCTGATGTGCGCAGCTGAACCATTTCCAAAACATTTGTTTTTTTTAAA
The DNA here is from genome assembly GCF_000699245.1 of Pterocles gutturalis. NCBI lineage: Eukaryota > Metazoa > Chordata > Aves > Pterocliformes > Pteroclidae > Pterocles > Pterocles gutturalis. Next base: position 160,191 of record NW_010139657.1, on the reverse strand, counting down.
ATACTTTTTCTTGGCTTTGTGTGTGTCAAATTTTTGAGCAAAAGCTTGCACATTCATTTTTTGGTGCTATGTGAACAAAGGAAAAACCTGTTGAAAGGCTCAGTGAATTAATGGCTTGAAGTGACTTGGAGATCCTTAAATGAAAGGTTTTATAGAAATATACTAATTGATTTTTATTTTCCTATTATGGAACTATCTTTGGCTTAAGCCACTTCCTTGAAGAGAATTAGCTTTTTTTTTTTTCTTTCTCATGACTCACCTGGTTTTGTGTTGAGTAGTCCTGCTTATGGAAAATATAAAGGACTACTTTTTCTTTGTTAGATGACTGAGTGTAGTCTTCTACAGTTTTGTGAAGCAGGCTGGGGTATATGTCTGGCTTTGCTCCAGATAGTGAGTACTTGGAGTGAGCTGGGGCAGTGCTTCAGGAAACATGCTGCTTGCAGGAACAGGGCTCACATTTCCATTGGCTGGAAAAGTAGGAACATCAGCTGGAGTCATTAACATCGTTGTCTTTAGGGTGCCTGCAGCTAATCTGCCTACTTTCCCAGAATGGGCCACTGAAGCCAGTAAATAAGGCAATAAAATATTTCACAGGTAATAAATCCTCATACACCAAAAGAAAATAAGATCTAAACAGTTCTAAGAAGAACACAGCTCTTTCAAATATTAGGTTGTATGAAAAGGGCGTGGATAAAGAAAAACTCTGCTATTTTTATAGGAGGTGTTAAAGATTGTATCACAGGAAACTTCTGAAATGCTTTTAAACATTTCAATAATGAAAAAAACAGAAAAGGGAAGTTAAGTCCTAAGCATCGTCTGAAAGCGAAAACACTTAAAGTACGTGAACATAACTCAAGGAAATACTTGAGTGCAAGAACTTATCCCAAGGAGATATTTGAAATAAGCAAAGTACACTATTACAGAACTGAAAAAAATAAGAAAAAAATCAAGTTCCACAAACACTTTTATGGGCATGTAGAACTGATTCAAGGCCCATTTCTTCATAACTGGGCTTTCAAGAATAAAGAAATTATCTAATCTATTATTAAAACCATTGTTCAAACCATTATTTGATTTGTGAGAATGATTTGGTTGTTAGTCATTTGTCTAATGAGTTAAATCAGCAGTGTTTCAATGTATGCTATATATTCTGTATGTAGTATACAACATGTAGAATTCAGGAATAACTGAAGACAATTCCAGAGTACAAAACTGAGGCAGGCAGAGAAGCTCTATACTGCTCGTCTAAGCAATGATAGATGATTTCAGCAAATTGCAATTAATTTAGAGTTGTGTGTATTCATAATGATGGCATAAATTATTTGTTTAGTTGTGTTGACGGTTGGACTTGATGATCCTTGAGGTCCTTTCCAACCTTAATGATTCTATGATATGATTCATTTTACTTCCTGCTATGCCTAAGTAGAGGAAATATGCTTGGAAATATGTGGAATTCAGGACTACAGAGTCTAGCAAGAGTGGAAAAGATATGCTAATTGAAGTCACTGAGAGAGATGTAATACCTGGATGTCTTTCATAAAATATTAGGGCATCTTAATTACAGCTGTTCAAAAATATGCAAGCTTTTTGTAACATTAACATAAACTACTAACATTAAATCGTTCTGAAGGAACATCTGGAAGTGTTTTGAAAGTCAAAAGTTTGGGTCTTTGACTAATTCAAATAACGATGCTTTTCGAGGGTAACCTCAAAATAAGCAGGTTTTTTCCCAATTGTGTGTTGTAACCATAAATAAAACTGAAACTACAATTTTGTCTACCAACCAAGAATTGTTTGCTAGTTACTTTTCAGTTGCTATGTAAGCTAAATGAGTGTGCATAAAATTATAGTATGTTCTGTTCGTGATATACACTCCTTATCGCTGTCATACTGAATGCTCTTATAATTACTTTGAGATACTTTGAGCATTTTTTGTATTCATTTCTTCATTCCTGTGTACAGCAGGAAACTGCAAGGAAAGTTTTATGAAGTAAATGCATAAAGGTATATGATACATTTCAGTGTGTGGTGTGGGAAGGCTTTAGGTATAACAAATCTGAGTGTGTCTGTGTCTTCTGCTTGTGGCATTGTGGTTGATGGGGTTTTTTGGGGTTTTTTTGTGTGGTTTTGTGTCATTTTTTGTGTTTTTTTGTTTGTTTTGGTTTTTTGTTTTGGTTTTTTGTTTGTTTTTGGTTTTGTTTTTGTTTTTCAGCCTAGTAACCTTTATGGCCCCAATCAACCATTGAAGTCACTTCCAGTTTTGTCAGTTGAGAATGATGACTTGGCTATGGTGTCAGCATCATGAAGGAGGTTCAGACTCATATATACCGTTAGGAAAAATCTTTCCAGATACTATTCTTTGTGAGCAAGATGACATCAACTGAGGGAGTGGATATGGCTGTGCATCTTCATGGTGCCTGTATGCTCTGAAGGACTAAGATGGTCCTTAGCTGCATTTGTAAAGGCAGTGATTGCTTTTCTTATTTAGTATGTTGGATGGAGGCTTTTCTGCATCTCTTCGAGTGCAAGAGATTGCAGAGCTTCTCTCTTTATGTAAAACAATGTGTGTTTTGATGTTTTTATTTTTTTCCATGCTGCCAAATAAAACCTGCATTTCTATCCACTGTTTTAAGTCGATCTTTCTGCCTAGGTTATTTGTTTTGAATAGGTATTTTAACATTCTGCATAGTTCACAAAAACAAACTTTTTTTTTTTTTTTTTCCTAATGCAGCAGTTAAGCACCATGTTGCTGAAAATAGAAGCTAGGTAGGCTGATTTGCATCTGTGGCAGGTGTTGCTGTCTATTCCTCAAATGCTTTTTCTGATATATCATTAAGCTTAGCCCACCAATGGCTGTTTAAGGGTGTGCACATGATTAGCACGCTGTGGTGGCATTGCCGGTACTTAGTCCGTTTATAGTGAGTACTGCCATTCTGAGTTTATTAAAGATGAACTGCTCTTGTTTACATAGCTTGTTTGCACTTTGAACATGTTCTGTATAGTTGCCTCCCGATATTCACTGTCCCTCAATTATCTTCTCAACTTAGCAACTGATCAAAGGAGAATTACCACTTGCAAAATTAGATCTGTGATAAAATGTTCCAGCATGGCTGCGATCAAGTTGCCACTTCATGAAACCCAAGCTGAATCACTCCACATTCATCATACAAAAGTATGGTGCCCGCCTGAGCTGTTACACAAGAAGAAACATTAGATTATGCTGACTGCCATAATTAATTAGTTTCTAAATTCTGTCCCTCTAAGGTGGAGTTGCAAATCCACGTGTCCCACATCTAGAATTCTGCATTTCAGCCTCTGAGATTTGAGAGGTTTGTAAAATTGCCTGTTGCCAAGCTGCTTTCTAGTGAGCACACCTCTGGGAAGGTTTCTGTGGCTCTCTTGTTTTATCCAGTAGGAGTCTTGAAACAGTTTCCACTCCAGAAATCTGTTCCTGATTTCCCTGTTCAAGATGGAAGTGTACAAAGAATTGAGTTGAAGGGCTTGAAACTTGTGCTTTTAGCCAGATTGGACTGTCTTCAAACATATGTGGAAAACATTAAGGTATCTTGGTGTATGAATATTAAATTGGCAGAAACCTGTATAATGTGAAGTTATACATTATGATTGAATTGGGTCCTGATTTTTGAGTCAATAGCTATATTCATTTGTGATAGACTACATTAACTACTATATGATGATCTTATCAGATTAATGTGATACCACAGGGTGTGTTGACTTAAAATCTGTGTTTAAAAAACCCTGTGTTTCTTGCATAATAGTATGAGCTTCCATTTGTCTGTTAACATACAATGTACTTATTTGGGTTTTTTCTAAAAACTGTACTTCAAGTTCCTGTTGGGGTAAAAAAAGTATTCACTGAAAACCTTTTCAAGATTCCTATCAGCAATATGGATATTAAAATTATCGAATCCAGGAAAACTCAAGGTAAACTTGCATGATAGTTCATGCTATGCATAACAGCTTAATGGTTAAACAAAGCATCATACATTTGGGTTTCAGCGAGGACTTAATCTGGCAAGGTGTTGAGTTTGCAATCCAACAGAGCACTTGAGAGATTAAATTTAAGTTTTTAAGTAACTGTCTTGAAGATTTGTGATTAAGCATGTGTTTCTTTTCAGTGACTTAAAGGCAGTAAAACCAGTGGAATGTCTTGTACTCTGGAGCTTCACCACTGGTACCGGGTACTGCTGGGGTTGTACATCAGAGCACGGTCAAACACTGAAGCAAGTTCTGTGAGCACAGTGTGGTACTTTTATTGACAAATCCTCATAAGATGTGGAAAATTTGGTGTGTTCGATGTGTCGTGTGTGCTTGGAGAACGCTTGGAATTGCTGTAACTTTGTTCAGATTGTAGCACCTGCATCAGTCAGATAATTCTCTTGATTTTGAGCATTTTTATGCGTTGCTTTGATAGACTACTTACGTGTTTTTAAGTAATACTCTTACATGCAATTTTATTGAAACGTGCTGCCATCAATAACTATATGAAGTATTATTGATATGATTAAGCTCTACACAGTTCATGGAGAATGACTTTTAGTGTGTTTCTAGATTCTGTCTATTTTAATTTACTGAAGTTGCTTAAATAAATAAAAACTAAAGGAGTAGATTGAATTTCTACAGTAGTTTAGAAGATTTTTGATTTTTAATACTTAATAAACCTTGACTTGTATTAGTGTGTCTAAAGTATTGGCAGTACTACCCAAATTCAGGTGATAGCAGTTTTGAAATTAGGTGATAAAACCTAAAATTTTTATCACCTAATCTGTTTATAAACCTGAAGGTTTATTTATCCTAGCTGTAATCCAGTTTTACTGTGTTGAAGAATTTCAGAAGAAAGCAATGGAACTTCATTGCTGAAGGTTGTATTATATATTGAAATAAGAAGTGTTACATCTGCTCTGAATTGATGCGAATGACCTATGTAGCGTTGCTGCATGCTTTTATCACTGCACCTATGCTAAGATACATCGACATCTACATACCATGTGAGAAATTGTATTTGCACACTTTGTAGAATATTTCCTAATCATCCTCTTTTCTCAATAAATAGCATTCACGTTTATTAAAAGTATACATTTCTTAAAGTAACAGCTTTTTTTTTTTTTCCTTCCACTTCCTTTGAACCCAGAACATTCATAAGGCTTTGAATCCTTACAATGCTAGGTGCACCTTTTTGGGGGGGAATTTCATTTAGTCAATAAACATTTGAAGGTTTTGTGATTACGGTACTGAAATTCAAATCATTACTTCTGTAAGGTGTGGGTTGACGGTTGGACTTGATGATCCTTGAGGTCTTTTCCAACCTTAATGATTCTATGATTCTATGATTTATGTAGTCAGTTAATATGTGGCTGATGAGAATTACATAACATTTAGAAACTTTCTTTGCTCTTATTCCTAAAAAAAAAAACCTACAACATGTTAATTCAGTACTAATCTTCTTAATTATCATCTGTGTTTGAGGTACAAATATTAATAGGATATTTCCATTAATTTACCATATTTATAATTCTAAGACTTAGGGTTTCAGAAATCATAGGTTTGTAATTTTTTCCCAACCAGCACGTGTACTGCACATCTCTCTGAATCAGAACAAACATCTGAATTACTTCCATAATTATTTATGAAATAAATTTTGAAAACATTATATTTTTATACTACTTCAGTGGTGTCCAAATGTATTTGGGGGGATTGTTTCCCTTGAAGTTATTGCTCTTGGAAATCACTTTCTTCCTGGATGAAACAGGAATGCTGTTTTTATCACATTATATGCATCCCTATATAAATACAATATGAATTTATTCATATACATTATGCTATGTTTTCATTGGAATTTACTGAGATTGTTAGTATCCTTTGTGTAGCACACCTTCTGAATTACTTTACACGCACTTAAGTAAATGAGATGAAATTAAGCAGGCACTCCATTATTGCAGGTTATGTGCTATTGAAAGGATGGGAGGAATCCTCAAAGTAAAGAAAACAACTTTGAGTTAGATAATGTAAAGTTTGTACATCTGACTCTATCTGTTAAATTTTCCTCATTTTTTTCTCCCAAATTCTTACTTTTGGTATCTTATGTTCATGACAGTAGCTTCAGTATCCTGGTAAAAATGTTGTGTGTCCTTTTTTGCCTTTTGGCAGTCAGGGTTGTGCTGTGGCAGGCTCCCTGGAGGCAGAGGGCACAGGACAAAACTGATCTCCTGATTCACAGGGTGCATTCAAACCAGTCCCAGGAAGTGTGGGATCGTAGGTAGAGGGAAGGAATGTGATTATAGGCCAAAGTAAAGAAAGTTTTGTAGAAAATATCTGATGGTTATGTAGCCCAGACATGGAGTGCTGTTGTTTTTTCACAAACTGTACAGCAGAGATAGGTTAAATATTAATCCCCTCACAAACCACCCACCTAGCTACTAGGAGGTGACGGTTTCTTTAAAATAATCCATTAAAACATTTATGATGGCAAACAGGTTGACCATTAGAAGCAATTTCCAGTATCAGGGTGGTATAAGGAGTGATGCTCGCATTATTGCTAGGATTGCCAAGGGGGGTAAAGAGGCTGCTTTGCAAAGGGCCTTAAAAGTTACTGCTCAGCATATAAACATAATCTATGCTAGTGCTTGTCATCATCTCCTGAGGGCTCTCCTACCAGTTGCTCATGTATGAAAGTTTTGGCGGTGCCTGGGGTCCAGCCCCTCCTTCAGGTTGTGCAGCGGGTTTGTTCAGGAGCAGTCATCACTGCCTGCATGTCGAGAGTCCAGTTTCTGCACTTGTATTTAATGAATTAACATCAAACCTAATGTAGGCTTTCGTTCTGGCTTATAATGGTGGTCATAACTATAATATCCAGGTGCTGTTTTCCATTGTTTGAGCATTATTTTCCCATTCTCTTCAGCAAGCTGTGCATTACCCAGGCTTGACTGGGATTCTGTGTACACTGAGCAAGGGCTTACAGCAGTGCAGTCCCACCAGATGCAAGAAGTAGTGGTGTAGTCAAAACCCTGACACCTTGCAAAGCAAACTGTAAGTTAAATTGCAACCAGGGTAAATATTTGAATAAAAAAGGAACCAGTGTGGAAAAGAATGTGCTGTAGACTTATTAGCCATATCTGAAAAGAGCTTAGAAGGACAAGCCTATTGATTTTATTCTTGTCTTGATGACCTTGTAGTTTGAGTTAATGGTTTCTAAACTCAACTGAAGAGTTTGCAGGACAGTCCTGTTTGTCTCCAGTCAAGGAGAAAGGAAAGTGATGTAGAGCTGAAAACCAGACTCTTAAAATTTTGTTCATCTCTAAATCTTTGTGTATTTTAATTTGCCTGGGTGTAGAATCAGTGAAAACACTGTATTCATATCATCTAGGTAAGACTGAAATGTAGTTCATCTGTGTTAAATTAAATGTTTCTCTTAGTGATCTGGAAGACATCTGGAACTACAACAGCCATACTTACCTAATAGAAATTCCTGATGAAGCTGCATTTTGAGGAGGAGGAGAAAAAGGAGTGGGGTCTTATTGATATAAAAGCCAGGCTGTTTCTCACGGTGGCATTCGTGGTGTGGCTCCTAAGGCAGAATACGTCTATGCGTATCTGTGGATACATTTATCTACTGAGGAAGCCGTTCTACTTTGGGGAAAGTAGGGCTGCAGAATCATCTGAATGAATGATCTTTTGTGACAGATCATTAATTGATTTTAAAATCGTCACAGGTTCTGTAAATCCAGACATAAAAGTGAGTATGCAGCATGTAATATAGCTAATGTTAAGATACTTCCCAATTTTCAGTTCCCGCGTGGCATAGTGAAATTCACGTTCATACATAATGTTGTTAAAACTTTGATGCTGGGTGTTTTATAGATGAAGAGGTGGTTGCTCTCTTGTAAATGTTAACTATCAGAGCAGTCTGCATAAGATCAAGAGTCACCAAGGAATAATGTAATTGCAGTTTTCCAAACAACTATCTGTTTCAGAGTGAAGATTCACAATAAGAAAAAATAAGACAAAACAGATCTCATAGTTTCAGCATAATTAAGATTTTTGCCAGTGGGTATTATGGGAAAATTTTCTTAAATATTTTACCCTTACCTGTTCAAAAGATTTTATGTTAGATGAGCAGGTTTTTAATTCAGCAGCTACTCTAATATGTAAAAGCAGCTCTGATTTCCAAACTTGTAGCCAGCAAAAAGGACCAGAGCTGTAGTTATCATATTTAATTACCATTTTTTTTGCTTTCCTGATTAAAAGTTTCTCAAGTCAATCAGGATGAGGGGAAATTATGTTAAAGCACAAAGTGTTTTGTTCTTACTAAAAAGTTGAGAAGAACACAGAAATTACATAATATATCATTATATAAAATATTTTAAAAAATAAAATTAGGTTTATTTCTTATGGATTTAAATTATGTAAATATGTCTGCTCTGGGGAACTTACAGTAGAATCTTCTTCAGCACGGTGGTTAAGCATACTTAAGCATGTCCTATGTTTTGTACAGGCAAGGAACAAAAATAAAAACAACTGAACAAACTTCTAGAAGTATAAAGGGGGGGAAAAAAGCTTACATTTTTACAATAATTTTTGGTTTACTTCAAGTGAGCTTAATAACAACATGTAGAGGCTTCTATATGAAAATTCCATCGATTATGAGCAGTGTTAAAGCACCATGTTAACAATATTGACGAGTAAACACTTAACCTCTTACATGTTATCATAGTAGAGATGTTTGAAAGCCAGTCTCTCAATCTCCGCTCGGTTCTTTTTTTGAAGATGTCTGAGCAGCAGGCTGTGTCTAGATTTTAAGGTAGATTCTTGTATTAATGGGCTAGTCTCTCATTTCCTGAACTAGTATCATTTAGCACAACTTATTTTTATGCTTTTTTTTTGTTGTTAAGTGCTAGGGATAGCTCTCATCTGCATAGAAGAGAGTTAAAACCAGTTGTAGAGGTCTTGGAGAATCAGTTGACATTTTATTATGGTCTGTCTTGTAATGATGTTGCTTTATCTTAATATGTGACATAGAGGAAATGATTTAAGTAAAAATTGTAATCAATATTGCAATAATAAAGTTCACATGAGTAAGGTAGGAAAGAGGAGAGAACTTGTGACAGAGTAATGTGTTATACTGAAAATAGATAACAGCTTTTTTCTGGCAAATTAATTTTTTTCTGGATAGACAACACAAAAATGGGAGGTACAAGATGAGTAAAGGATTTGGGATATGACCTTTCTGTTTGTAAAACTAATGAATAAATTTCATAGTAAGACACCAGTCTTACACGAAACGGTAATGAGCTTGATTCCAGGTCAGTATTGCCTGGCTATTGTTATCTGCTGCAAAAAGTGCCTTCTCTGAGGAAGAAGAGCATAGAGCATACAGTGTTAGTGCCATCACAGGTAATAATAATCCATAAGCACTTTCTTGTCAATATTATAACAATAAGAGAGAAAACCAAACCTGACAAACCGTAGTGGGGTTTTTTTATGTGTGTTTCCCCTCACGTTTCAGAAACTGAAGCTAAAGACATGAAATTGCTATTTCATATTCATCTTTCCAAACCCTGATATTATGTGTAATATCCTTTAGTTGAATATAAAAGTGGATTTTTTTGTGTCACTTTCACACTGGAGATTCAGAGAATACATGCAGTGACAGAAGTCTTTAAAAAGCCTCTTAACTGGGTCATTCCTGGAATTTTTATTTCTTGAAAATTTTAAGTCCCCGTATTTCGAGTTGTGATCATTTAGTCATAAGAACAATAGTTCTTCCATCTCTCAGGGTTGTGTACAAGGAATGGACTCCTAGTTGTTTCACATAGTCTACAAGGATTTTGCAGGTGGCTGTTAGCAATAGGTTGATTTCATGAGTATAGATTTCATGAGATTTCTTGATACTATTTTTATCCTCTGGAATTGTATGTTTAGATCTCTATCTATTAGTAGGTAAAACTGTGATCTTCAATGAACTGTGCTACAGATAGTGGCTGTGACTTGAACTTGCTTAAGCAAGAAACATTGTACAAGCAGAATTGTGGAAGTCATCACAGAGTTCTAATGTCTGTTTTGAAAAAGGGTGAATAAGAGAGAAGGTCTTTGATAATATTGTGTTAATTTAACATTCTTGTGAACACAGTTTTGTTTTTTTTTTTTACTGCATTGATTTTTTTTATAAGTCTTTTGGCATCATTAGCATATATATGTATACTTATAACCCTTATCATATTCTTGCAAAACTGGTTAATCATAGTGTCGGAGAACAGCCTATGTTGGAAGGGACCTAAAAAGACCATCTGGTTCAACCTTTCCTGGGAAGGGGAGCCTAGATGAGGTGATCTAGCACCCTACCCAATCTCATCTTGAAAACCTCCAGTGATGCTGACTCTGCCATGTCCTGGGAGGTTGTTCGGGGAATGATTGATCTCACTGCAATTTTTTTTTTTTTCTCATATCAAGATAAAACTTGTACTCATTACCCCTTGTCTTCTCCATGTGGGTCCTTGTGAAGAAAGAGCTTCCATCCTCTTTGTAGCTGCCCTATAAGTACTGAAATAACTGTGATGAGGTTGCCCCTAAGCCATCTCTTTTCCAGGGAGAAAAGACTCAACTCCTTCATTGTTTCTTCACGGGGCAGATTCTCCAGCCACTAGATCATCTTCAAGGCCTTTCTTTGGACCTCTCCTGTTTGTCCACGTCTTTCTTGATTTGTGGGGATCAGAACTGTACAGAGTACTGCAGGTGCAGCCTGGCAAACACTGAGTCGAGTGGGATGATCGCATCTCTATCTTTGCTTATAAAGCCCCTGTGGATTCAGGATTAAAGATTAATCTTAATTAAGATTAAACATAGTTTTGTCTCATACTGAGATTTCAAAAGTGTTTGAAATGACCAGTGCTTGTTCTGCTGCTCTGCAATCTCTCTGTGTTTGGATTCACAGCCAGTAACGTCTGACGTGCTTTCTATTTTATTCTGTTCTTTGTATGGGGGTTCTTATTGATAGAAGATGTCCATTTCTCTGTAAGAAAAAACTAGCATATTAGTCTTCCTCAAAAAGTAGATGTGAGGTTGCAAGAAGATGTATTTTAGTGCTAGTCTTTTATGTAACTGTGCTACTGGTCAGCCTTCCCCTATGAAAATAAAAGGTTATATGAAGCGTTGAGACAAAGCTGCTGTGGCTCTTTGCATCTCAAGTTTCAGTTGAGATCCAAATCTGGCTCTGGTACAAAAGCAACACTTGTCTCATTAGTCAGTTTTTCTCTTGTCAGGGGCCAGCAATGGTGACTGATACAAATGAATGTAAACTGTTTGGCAGGGGTGGTCAGAAGAGTGTTTGTGTGAACCTGTTCAGAGATTTGCAAGAATAAAATACTGAATTATTGTTTTGCTGATTTCTTAATGTAGAAATGTTCATATTTCACAGTTCTGTTGCTGTTACTCTTTCATGTTTATTTACACTGATGGGAGACAATTGCTTGGCTGCAGGTCCAATTTATTTCCAAAGAGGACAAGAATTTTCTGTAAAGGTCCTTTCCTAGGTTAAGGAGGTACCCACCTCTTTCTTGTGATGTATTTGAGAATTGCTGCCCTGTGCAGTTTAACTTACTGAAGAGAGAATATGTTCTGGGATAGGACTGATATTGGTCTGTACTATTCCCACTCGTTTTGAAGGATGTAAAGTTCTTGGCTTGTAGGATTTGAGGATATTGAGTTAATTGCACAGCCTTTTCCTTTCTGTGAACTATCTTTTATACATTTCTTTGTGCTTTGTGTATAAACGTCTTGAAACCTATACTTCTTTCTAAGGTGGTTATTTTCTCATGTAGAACATATTTTTAATGATTTGAGATGCCAAACTAAATGCTCATTTACCAGTGTGTGTGATGTTCTTTGTTTTCTGTAGAAGTCCAGTTTTTAAAATAAGAAACTGAAGTCAGTTTGATTCTTTCTCAAGTTTCTCTCTAAGGAGTGAATTTTTTGAAGAAAAATCTTAAGAAAAATGTTACTTTTTTCTAAAGAATGGGAAATGGGAGAAGAGGAAATTTAAGGCTAAATTATACTACAATCAATGGTTTCTGCTCATCTTGTACCAGGTTTGCTTAACTACGGTGCACTCATTAAATTTTTCCATTGAATCAGAAAGAATATACCTGACATGCTCAGTAGACCAATAGGCACGGAGACCTAGGAATATGTGCAAAATACAGGAATAGTATGCTAATACGCTGCTTCTTAAATAATTGTGGATAGGTTGGGAGCAGATGAGCTACTTTCTCCCACTGCCCCTTCACTAAGTGAAGGCATTTCCTAAGGTACTTATTTTAATTGTCAATACCATAGTGCAGACAGCAAGCCCCAACTACCCGGTTATTCCATTCCCAGACAATACAGGTATTTCTGTATATTGCAGGAGGAAGTGAAAATGAGGTTAAAAATACAGTCCACCATTATTCATCTGCCTTTAAAATGAGATAGTGTGATCTAGCCTTGCAGGCTGCTCTGTGCAGTCAGATTTCTGGATGCTCGTCATGTCTGCCTGGCACCTGAGGGGAACATCCCAGGCAAGCAGAAGGCCACCCAAGTGGTGACCTGGACTTGTCATGAAGTAGTGCAGACCACAGAATAGCAGGGCTGAGTTACAAGTAGTTGCTACACCAGCCAGAAGGTTTGGGGAAACAAGAACAGGCTGACTTCTATCCCAAATTCATACTCTAAAGCATGCTTAACTTCTTCACCAGCCTAACTTAAAGAAAAATGTAAAGAGAAGTGAACAGAAGGCTTTAGTATCACCTTTGTTAGATTTGTAGGCAGGTGCTGGCTCCATCTGCTGCCCAGTAGGGCTTTTAACACGTCCTGTAGTCTCATTTTTGCTAGCATCTTGATCTCTGTGCAGTAATTGGCTTGCATTTGGAGGACTGGGGGTGGACATAAAAGAGTTTTTCTCCACTGTGATCCTATCAAATGCTTGATTCTGGCACAAGGATTTTTGGAGTAGTTCATAAGAACAATATGGGAATTTGTCCATATTTAATTTAACAAACAAAAGGAGGGAAGGAAATTATATCATTGATATAATTTAAACATTTCTATTTATATAATCAATTTATTATATCATTTGTTGCTAGAGGAGACATAAGTTAGCTTATTGTTGTTTTAAATATATTGACACTCATTATGATGTAACTTATATTTTCCAGGTATCAAAATGAGCAGATGTAAAAAACTGACTCCTCTGCTGAAGTCAATTAAAACCTGCTTCTCTAAACTTTATGCTTTCTATTTAAGAACACAAGTCTTATGATTTTATTAAACCAGAAAATATTGAGTGATCTCCATCACTTTTCTCCTGAGCCGAAGAGGCCAGACAGAACAGGGAAGAGGGGAGTGACTTAGGAATAACTTGGTACATTGGAAAAGAGAGAGACCTGATGACAAGACTTCATCTGAAGTTTTGATTTATCCAGAGTGCTTTTTCAAGGAAAGAGTCCAAAAAACCTTTATATATTTAAAATACAATGTAAATTGTCTCTAATTTCCATTAAACTGTATTTAAGTGCTCTTAGTTGCCTAAAGGTTCTGTGGCTAAAGGAGGTACTGGCTCTACTGGGGAGTCCATCTCAATCAGCTGGTTTTAGCTCATCTGAGCTAAAATGTTTATTTTTTGTGTTTCATTGTGTGGCAACACATAAAGCTTCCCCAGTGAACTGGCTTGCTCAACAAAATGTCTTGTAGTGTTGTTTGCAAGTAGGACAGAGGTAAGCCTCATCCACATTAGTAGGTCTTGCCCATATTTTTTATTAGGAAAATGGCCTGTCATGGCAGCTTCAATTAGTACTGTGTAAGCAGGTGTAATTGCAATTGTTGTGGTTCGGTAAAATTCATTTAAAGAGAGCTTCAGTTGTGATTTCTTTTTAAGGGTACCTCAGACTTGAACTGAGGTGAAGCTGAAGGATTACAAGTCCCAGACAGCTGGCCCAGTTTTCCAAGGTCACAGTATCTGCAGCCTATTTTGGCTTCTGTATAATTTCAGAGGCTCAGTGCTTTTGGAAACTGGGTTGAGTGGCAGATATAGTGAAATAGCCCCCAGGAATGATCACTAGATTAGGAAAAGATTAGTCAAGTGGCTTTATACTTGTGATATTTTTATTTAGATAATAACACTATTGAAATAAACCAATTTGAATTATATTCTAAAGATACGCATATGCATGTCTGTTGTATTAAAAAATGTTGTGATGCTTATCTGTTTTCTTTATGACAATTAAAAACTCAAGTTGTTTTTCTGGGCATAAATCTGTATCCTGTCATGTGCTGCAGTATGTTGATACTTTGCCAAAAAGGTGGCAGACTGCAGTGCTGTGAATCTGTTGAAGAACATATAACTTTGTTTCAAGAAAATTGGTGAAAATGCATGCCATTCTGATTGAGCAAATACAAATGACTTCAATCTATGATTAATTAAATTAGGTTGCTTAGAAATTCATAACAGGTGTGTGGAATGACCTTACTTAATACTATCAGTGCTTTAAATGTCTCTGGAGAACTTGGATGAGCTGGCTGAGTACCCTGTTAAAGAAAGGATGTGCTATGTGAGCAAGTTGTCCCAAAGGGATAAAACTGGAACATCTCTGATGCCCTGGAGGTAATACATATCTAAATGCATGTGATAAAAGGCAGCTAAGGTATAAAATAAGAAGCTTAGAGGTTAAAATTGCAAGATTAGTATTTTATCCAGATTGGAAAGAGAGGATGTCATGTATATGTTGCAAATAGCCTTCTGTGGTGGAAGCTTATTGAATATAATGTGATTCAGAGATGATATTTCAAGATAAAGTAATTGCTCTGAGATGTCACTGATTTTTTTGAGCCGTAGCAACATACCCTACAGAATTCATGTGACACTTTTAGAATTATTAGCTTTGGAATCTGCAGAGCAAACTGATGGAATTTTCCATCAGCAAGGTATAGGTGGAGGTCTAACAGTGGAGCCACTGCTGCAGCACTGTTCCTGGAGTCAGGGAGAGGAGGGTTGTTTTTCTTCTTCCATCCGAAGCCTCAAAAGTTTCAGCCAACCTTCTGTATATTCTGCACTTGTTCATACACAGCTTTGGGAGCATATGCTTGTATTCATAGTAGATATAAATACTTACTGAGTCTCAGAAACAGTCAAACAACTGTGTGCATCTGTGAACCTGCAAACCTTTTGGGATGGATTTTAACAAGCGTAAATCTGCTTCTAGTTCCAGTGCGTCTGTACAGATGCCATCTCTGCAAAGCCCATGCACACAATTCAGTGACTTCGTAGAAAGAGAAGGCTGGCTGCCAAGAAAAATTAAGTCTGTGTCTTGTGTCAGTTAAGCAGTTTAATTGGCTTTCACACCAAAGGCTGAAAAAAAAAGTGAGCTAATACTTGTCACCATGCTGTGAGAGACTGGTCTTTTTGTAGAGTAGTACACATCCATTTTGTTTAGAGGGAATTTATTGCAACAGACTGTGTCCTACTGCACTGGAATTCAGCTGCCTGACCCCAGAAACTATCCCCCCATGCAGTGCAGAGCCCTTGGTCATGTTCATACACACATCTTCCATGTCCAAAGTGACCTGGACCTATATGTGATGGGTGCCTCCATTCCTTACAGCTTTCTCCCTTCCCATAGTCTGCAACGTAGTTATGCTGATGCAAGAGTGTGCTTGCTTTCCAGCTGGCTCTGAAGTGGGTGTCATTGATCTGATGTATTGCAGAAATACAGAACTACTGGAACAGAGGCAACAGAATGAGATATTGTGCAAATTCAGGAAAAAAAAAAAAAAAAAGCTGCTAACTCAAGCAGCATCAAGAGGAAAAGGATTAAATGTGCAAGAAGAAAAAGCAAAGGAAGAGAGGCCAGTATCATCATAGTTATGCACAGTGGAGTGTGAAGTAAGTAGAGAAATGAGAGATGGAAAGACCAAGAAAAGGAAAACTGAGAAAGTAGCAACAGAGAGGAAGGATTTGAAGGCAGGGGAGTCTGGGGAACGTGCAGTACCTCTCCAACTTGAAGAGGCTGTGTGGGAGAAGACTGGAGCCAAGACACAGTCCGCACAAGAACAGGCATCTCACTTCACATTTACAGAGTATGGGTGGAAATTGTGTTTCGCAGATGGTGCCAGTTAAGCAACTCAGCCCCTGAAGGCAGGAGACTTTTCTCAGCATCTGTTTTACAACTCTGGATTAACACAAATGCTAAGAAGTTGCACAGTGTCGTACTCGAGTCCTGTTAAAACACCCAGGTTAGGACTAGGCTGTACAGCCTTCCAGCCCTGCATTTTATCAGAAGTGTTTTCATCTGTAGAAACTTCTGATCTGCCCTGCCATTAAATGAAAAAGTTGATTCAGGGGGGAAAAAAAGGTAAAATCTGAACAGAAAGATATATTAATATCTTGGATAAGTCTGCCAATAAGATCCCCTAATGAGGTAGCCTGTGAGTCAGGGATGGTGTTTCTTGACATGGTTTCATTTTTTGTCTTGCATCAGGATGTTATTCTTTTCATAATTCAGCACTCAAACATCAGAAGGTAATTTGAGGCCATTGCTAGCACAGATTTGGACAAGTCAGTAGCTCAATGCTGTCATCAACTTTGAGTATTTTTTACAAAAAAGGCCTGTCATACCAAAAATATGAACTTTAAGTTGATCAGTGTGTCATCATCTCCTTAAAAATGTAAATGAAACAAATGAGTTAATCAAATGTTTTTTGTCTTTGCAGTGCTGCTGCTTTTAATTTAAAATTTTATTTTGAAATGCTCCAGGGAGAGAGAAAAGGACAAATGAATATTTTTTATGAGATGGTCCTTAAAACAGGGCGTTAATGAAGTTTGAGCTGTCAGTCCCTATAATAATATACCTGGATGTCTCATGTTTCTTATGGCTTCATTCTTAGTGATACTGTCTTGATACTTCCTGCCTATGTTCAAACTTTTTGATGTATTAGTCCGTGCAAACAGTATCCATGTTTTTCTTTCTTTCTTTTATTTTTTTTTATTAAAGCTTCCTAGAGTCATTGGAAGGATTCAAATGTATTTCCAAACTAAATAATGGCTCAGAGGGCTGTCTTAAACTTACTTTTTCATGTCACTGCAAGTGTCTTTCTCATTTTTTTTTTTTTATCGTGAATCTAACATTTCTGTGACTGTGACCTACTTTGCTTCCATTTATGTCATATGAATTGATGGTTAATTTGCTAACATCTATTATCCCTTAACAACAGAGAGAAACATGCCAATTTAAAAAGACAAAATTCTCTGCATGGAACTTTTTATTGCTCCTCTCCTTTGCAGCCTTTACTGTATTTTCATATTTCTAGTGTCAGAGGGGTGGCTTTCAAGATAATTAAAGTTTCTTTCAAGGTATTCATGATAGTGAAGTCAAATACTTTCCTTAGAAATCAGACAGTATAGTATCAACATATGCCACAATATATTCTTCCTGCCCAAGTTGTAGAAAGTTCTTGCAGCACCCCAAATCCCTGTCCCCTGCTCCTTTTTCCACTTCCTTTTCTCCTCGACAATGCTTATGCTTTTGTTCAAGCACAAAGGCTTCCCCAGCCTGACTGTGCGGTTCTTTGCAGTACAGTTTGGGAGTCTCTGCAGTGTGACTGTTGCTTCTTCCACAGTAACAAAGTGCTTTGCAAATGGCATTGGACTGTTAAACCTTTGTGGGTTTTGTTTGTTTGTTTAATGGTGTCATCACTTGGTACAAAATAAAATTATTATATTTCACGAGTAGTGTAACTGGGGTTTATCTGTTGTGATGGGATAACTGTTTTCCAACTCTAATGAAGACGTTGGAATTAAAGAAAATTATCAGAATAGAACATGCTCAGTAGAGAACATTTCTTATGATAAAGCAAAGTATATCATAGAATATAGAACTATAGAATGGTTTGGGTTGGAAGGGACCTTAAAGATCATCGAGTTCCAACCCCCCTGCCATGGGTGGGGACACCTCCCACTAGACCAGATATCACATACTTTCTTTTTGACTTTGGGAGAATCACAGATGCTTAAATTCATTATACATAAAACTTGATGTACTTGTCACATATCTTTTATTTTTTTGTATTGCTTACTTGAACTGTAATCTCTTGGGTAAGGAATTCTTTCTTGTGTATATAGAGCTCTTAGAGGCAGATGTCGTTTGACACCTCAGCATTGATGTAATACATATAATTAAAAATAAACAAGGGATGTTTTGTAGAATTTTTTAGACTAACTCGCAGCTGCTTAAGCTCTGTGTTTCCCTATTGTTCACATTATTTAGGAACTCTCTATGTTACGATGAATGTATATGTATTTGAATTTAGGAAGCAAAAGCTGGGGAAGACATATATATATGACTGTTAAAGTTTTGCCATCAAATATACTATTTTTCAATTCTAATTTTTTCTGAAGGTTATACAGAAATGCAATGCGAACAGAGTTTGAGAACTGAAAGGTGATGAGTCTTTCAGAATCTGCATGCTCATGATAAAGAGGAAAGGTTAAGGGGGTCTGATATACTGCATGGGAAGCGTCCTCTTCAGTACTTGGGAACACAAGATCCAAATCAGAAAATAAGGTTGTCGTTCTCTTTTTTCCAACTGCAGTGAAGCAGTTACTTACTGGAATGGCTCCTAAACATTTGCCATTATCTGGACCTTATAATGACAAGTTCTTGGGTTAAAGTAGCAAGTGACTTGGGGCAATGGTGATTAATGACTTGAACAAAAATAGGTTTTACTGTGCATTTATAACTGGAGTGGCATGCCTTTGGTATTCTCGTCAGTATTTGGTAGGGTCTTGAGGGCTATATAGCTGTTGGACCTGTTGCGGTCCTTGAGGCTGGAGAAAAATTTTAGAATTTGTCTATGAAGATCCCTGTTCGGGGTTGAGAATTAAATTGACACTGAAGTTCTTATGGCTGCGTCATCCCTTGCCATGTCTTAACACCGTAACACCTGGTTGCTAAGTATGGAAGTTCTTCTGTGCTCCATAAAAGACTCACATATAGGGGAATATATTTGTCATCTCACCTGTGTCCAAGGAGGAGTTGTTGAAGGTAAAATGTCATCTCTGAGGGTGCACTGTAGGTCATGGTGGAGTGTCATACCAAAGGGAAAAATTATGATCTAAGGAGCTGGAATGTAATGACATAATTCTGTTTTCTTTTTCTGAATGCCATGAACTGGAACAGGTATACTGTCTTATTACTTCATTTAGCATGGTACAGAGTGCTAAGGTAATGGGAGGTACAGGTACACGTGAATATAAGTGATTAACCTGGTGTGGGAAGAAGACCCAGAAGAACGCAATTGAACTCCTTTGCTTCAACACTTTTCTGTTATGAGAAATTTCTTAGAAGCCTTGGGAGTTCCTTGTGTCCTGTGGAATTTGTCTAGTGAGAAAAGGATTTAACTGTTACTCTCTGGACCTGTGCTTGACAACATCTTCTGCCTGATCTTCTGTATCTGTACACTAGGGTCAGGTTATTCCACCTCGCTTCTGACTTCTGTGTTCTTCCTTCAGACTGAGGTTCTTGGGGAGTGTATTAATTAAATGTATTGGATATCACTCGAGTGCAGATTCCCCAGAGTATTTGACGGGGCTTCAGTATTCTCCTGACAAAGTTACCTTGCCTTTCTTTGATTACTGCCTTGAATTTTAAAAGCAAAGTATGGGTGATTTGGTACTCCCTACACTTAATAAAATTTGGATTACTAGTGTGAATCCTTTATTACAAGAGGTAGGAAGAGGTAGGATTTTTTTTTTAATTGAACAAAGGTCCTTTTTTTGCATAGTAGCCATTGGTTTTAAACAGTGTCTCTGAAGAGTGCTTGTAGTTCATTAGTGTGATATTCCACATATGTATCATCGTTATTAATTGAGATATTAATGATACTCATTTTAGCTGAGATCCTAACAGTAGCATTGTTCTGCTCAAAATATATGTGTGAAAATATTTGATGAACAATGTTGAGGATTAAGAATTGTGATGAGTAGTACTGTAACAATAACATCAAACCTTAACTACTAAATTTTGTCTTTTTTTAAACTTCTATGGTATTACCAGGTTTAGTAGCTACAGCTCATTTTTCCTAGACTGCCCTTTTGTGAAAAACTTCTGCAGCACTTCTGTGGGTGACTAGTATATGGTGCACTGAAAATATAACCTTGAAATGGGTACAGCAAGCCTAAAGTGTAGTTCGTGCGTAAAAAGCAAAGGACCAAACCTGAAGGATCCAAGTACGGCTGTACAGAGAAGCCTCTCATGGGTTTGACAGCAGGGTGCTATTATTGCTGTTTGACATTAATCTCTACAGAAGTCCGAAGTGCTAAATTTTGTATTTCTGGAAAGATTATTTGCTTTGTGCTCAAGCTGAAAATACAGCACATCTACATACACTGTCTATTTTTCTTCAATCACATCCTGACAGTACAATTCTCCAAGGTTCTGAGCATCAGACAAAATATAAGCATGCTGTATTGCAGTCTGCTGGGGAGACTTGTCTGTATCAAAGCAATCTGGGGACAGAAAATGGACATCGAAATAACGTAAATCTAAACACCGTGTCTTGGGTAGATGTTGATGGATTCTAGGTGACTTTTGTTTACTATTAAAACTTGTTAACCAGAGATAATAAATAACCTATTACAAATGCTCAAAATGCCACTTCTCCAGCCTCCACATAGGAGAGAGAGATGCTAGGAAAATACAAGGGGAAAAAAAATGAAAGCATGAACTTCGGTTTAAAAAAAGACACCACCTGACTGTCTTACCAGTTGAGCTGTATGTCAGCTCTTCATTGTTTGACTACAGGAGCTGCTTGTGAATGAGACCTGAGCGTACTTGCCCTCAGATAACCTGCTCAAGAGGCCTTTCCTTTCTTGTTGCTCTATGGTCCTAGTGTGCTGTCTCTCCTCATGCTTTCTCCTCTCCCCTTAATTAGATTTGTAGTTATAGGTACCACACTTGCAGTGAATGTCATACCACCTTGGATGGAAAAAAATGCATTTGCTTTTGTCATATCTCATTTGAGATTGTTCTTTGCCAGTTTAACTTTAATTTCTCCTTGATGTTTTTCATCTCTCCTTCTCTGCCTTCTGCTATCTTATAACAACATTTTGACTCTTCATTCCATTCTTCTCTCACATATTATAATATCTTCAAGCCCTTTTTTTTCCCCCCTCTTTCTGCTCTGTATTCCACTGTTTCTCCTCTTTCTCTTCCAGCACATATCCTTACCCTTGTTGCTGCTTTAGCAATTTGGCACCGTCTGTAATGCAACAGCTGTGTGATCACCTCAGACTGGTGCTCCAAAGGAAAGTGCTTTCCTGCTTTCCTCCTCAGCTACAACGTCTCTGTTGTGCTTGTACCTTTTGTGCTTGCACAAGTGTATCACATAGTCACATCGTCGAAGAGGCCATCACGCTGGCAGTATGGAGGGGCTGTTAGTTCTGTAGCAGCACTGATTTGGGATCTCTGAAGGGACCTTCTTGAAAAATGAAGGGATCTCCAAAATATTGGGACGGTGGGTGTTAGTGGAGTAGGTAGGAGTTAATAGTTGTTTTAAAGGGAGGGGAAGAGGGTTCTGTAGTTAATCTGTTTGTTTCCTGGAGATCACATGTGAGCTAAAGGGCAGACTAAAACATTAAAATGGTGATTAGTGGGGCTTAAGACCTTGCTGTGCAACCAAATATTGGTCTTCTGTGAGATGGGCTGTTATATGCTGTTGAAAGGGAGAGGGAAATAGAAGAGAGCTAGAGTGCATGGAACCAGCTACATGGTTAAACCTGAGCATGCTAGTGCATTGTAATGGCTTTAGCAAGGAACTATCAAACATTGCCAAAAAAGACACATTACAGTCATTGAACAAGTGGAGGGAGTGGGGGAGGCATGCCTGCCAGTTCAGGGCGGGTTATAGTCCTTGAGATTTTGTCTTGCTGTAATACATAAATGTACTACATGCTTATGGAACATATGATGCACTTCTGCAGTTAACAGTGTAACTTAAAAAAAAATCCTTCAGACATCACAGAAAATACAAGTAGTAGTATTGCTGGCAGCATGAGAGAACATAGTATTTACTTGGGAATACTGGTCATCTTGCTAAGTCATGTGAGTCTATATAAAACCCACATAAAGCTTCATAGAGGTTTGGCGTTGCTGTCCCAAGTGTGCAACAGGAATGAGTCACATCTTCCAAGATCACAAGATTTGCTTAAGAATCAGAGGGGTTTATTTTTAATTTGGTTTCATTTTTATTTGCCTTTTTATGTCAGAAACGATTCATTTTTTCCACTGTTTTTCTGTGATCGTTACCGTTAGCAATGCCCACCTCCCTTTTTTTTTTAAGAAAAAAAAAAAGGAAGATACTTTTAACAAGAATACCAAATACTTCAGGACATGTAAATGTTATCGTGTCATGCTGACAGGTAATTATCGAAGTGATCCCCCTTTTAGTAGAAAGAATGAGGAGTAGGAGGTTGTAGAATAAAATAAGATTAAGCTAAAGTTTCATATGTGCTGTTTTGAGTAACCAATAGTCACACCCTAGAGAAGAGTGTTGTCACTGGAACAATGTTTTATTAAGGACTGGATACAAAATTAATCTGTTTGCAAAAATTTTGTCTAGTATTTCCAGGTATGTGGAAGTTTGTTCCAAGTAGTTTGCTTTTCAAAGCCCTCTTCTACCCCTCCTCCCGTGCCCTTCACTTTTGGGGGAAAAAAAAAAAAAATCCTGTAAAGCTTAACTTTGTACATTTAAGGCAAAGCACTGAAGTGGAACGGTCGTATACATGGTTTCTTTCATAATCTTCAGTTTCTCCATAAGGAATAATCAGACATTACTGCAAATGCAGATTGCATCAGATAAAAATCTGTCCCTTAATGCTCTTAGATTTATTTTTTTTTCTTTTAGTAGGATTCTTTCTGTCAAGTATCCTTACTGGGACACTCTTGGAAAAGTTCTTTTGAAGAGTCAGAAGTTCTGTGCAGGCCCCAGGCATGTATGTGATGTACTGACATAGCACATCCCAAAGCAAAGGGACCCAGGGCACGGGCACCTCTTTCAGCTAGAAATCTACGATTTGAATCACAGCTTTCAGATGGCATGCCTTTTGCTTCTATAATAGGAAGAGGTGGGTTTTTTCCTCTTCATAGCAGAGGTTATTTTTAATTGTGTAAAAGCAGTCTCTGGTGGATTTTAGTGGAAGCAGGTACTTGCCATGGTAGCAGCAGCAGCATTCTAAATATTTTTATTCTGTGTCTAAATTATTCTTCTAGGTGACTTCTGAGCTAAAAAAATTCCAGATTTAAAAAATCCCAAACACCTCCCTGCTGGTATTTCTTTAAAGGAAGTCTTTTATATTGGAGGAGACAAATTCAGTTGTGATGTAATCAAACACTATGGAAAGATGGGGCGTTTGCTTTTGCAAAACTTGAATTTCGCCTACAATTTACCTTTTCATCCACTGTATTACTGTGTTACTCTGATGCTGTAGTTCTGTACGGAGTTGTCCCTTGGTCAATGATAGGCAACTAGTTTAAAACCAATTGCATGACAGATACGTTAAAATAGGGAACTTCAAAACTTTAGTGATGACTTTTTTTTTTATGGTTTTGTTACCTCAAATTAAGGTGGCACTAGCTACTGCATGTCTCTGCATCACTTCTGCATAGTCTGAAGAGGTGTCATTCACCAATGAGAGTGAGGTAAAGTGTCCCAGCAGCTTTGTGGGGCAAGGCATATTTCTCAGCAGCTCGAGTTCAAACCCTGCTCAACTTAGAGCTGAACTAGAGAACTTTCTATTCTGCTGAAGGAACTGTAGATGAGAAACATGCTTCTGGGTAAGTAATTCCATGTGGAGGTTGAAATCTGTCTTTCAACTAGCTGCATAATAGAACGCTGTATCCTTGCTCCAGCTGTGTGGAAGGAGAAATAAATGCGCTGTTTTGCTGATTTATTTTTAATAGCAATCCATTAGTGAAAGCTGTACTCATTTACTGTAGTTTAGGAACTGAGTAGTCGAATTAGGAAATAAGAGCACTGTGGGTGCCTGTGATCCATTTTTTAAAGATACTTTTTATCTTTAGGTAAACTATGTCAGAGAAATACAAATGCTAAAGTCAGCATTTGAACTTTATCTTTCTTTTTTTCGCCTGTTCAGATGGTAATTGTGACATTTTCTGAAGGAAGGCTATAAATGAAAATTCTTGTTACTTAAGCCCATTGGAAAAATATTTCTTAAATATTAAAATAAATTTGTTTCTTATTTGTGAGCATACTGATGGTTCACTGTAAAAATTTAATGTTTATTATATGTCTTTAATTTCCTTTTAGCGTTATACCGATAAATCCTGTTGACTGACATTATGTTATATAACAGTTTCAATAGCCATATGTAGTAATAGCATTTGAAATAGGAATGCCTTCATGTGTATTTTAAAGGACAATTTCAAATTATTGAGCTTATGAAATGTTAATATCTTGCAGATTACACTGTGCTTTGCTGCAGTGTTAAAAATACTCATGATGCATTCAGAAAGTTCCTCTTAGGATGCCTTGTTAGGTTGAAAACGTAAATACTCTCCTTCTGTCCTCAAAGTCCTGTTTATAGTTAGATGATTAGCTTGTAGAAAACATTTTTTAAATTTTTCACACAAGGCCACCTTGACTGGAGGAATGTCATTGATAGTTTTTTCAGATATTGAAATAAATACTAATAGAATGCTCATTTGCTGTGCATTGAATGTTATAAAATATCCTCTGCTCTGTGTAAGTATGCTCATCCTTGGGCTGTGGCAAATTCAGTTTCATAGAATTCTGTGGCTTTTAAAGCTCCTTCTTTCATCTCTCTTTTCAATAAAAATGATATGTATCCATTGACCGTAATTTTTATTACTATTGCCTTGTTTTAAAGGGCCTGGGAGGTGGTTTTGTTAGGCAGAATTTACGATTAGATTTAGCTTAGTTAAATTGTTCAGATTTCAGCAAATTAGGCTGCATGTTTTGTAGGTGCTTCAGGACTGCAGATACAGCTGTTCCATAAGCATTTGTCCCTTGTTCTCCTTCTCTTCATGTATGTGTCTGTGACATTGTGCTTCGTGTTTTGTTTGATCACAGTTTTACAGCTTGTGTGCTCAATTCTTTTGTGGTAGGGAAGTGCTCTCTGATTTTTCTAGACCTTTGCTTCTCTGTGTCATTTTGTGTATTCAGACATAGTCATGATAATTTGCTGTGTTGCAAAGAAATACATGTGGTAGGAGGTTTTGACAGAGAAGTCTGAGACAAATCTGACTATTTGTTTGTTCCTGTTGCTCACTTACGTGACTTCAGCATTCTGTATTTAGAAATGTATTCATTCTCCCTGAACTTGGAGCAGTCCACGCTTTCCATGCTGCCTTTAGGATGCTTAAACATCACTAGTCTTAATTTCCCTGTGCTACCATTATCATGGTAATGTCTAGATTCACATTTATCTTTGGTTTTCCAATGAGGCTCATCTGACAGCCCACAGAATGGGCTGGGCTGCTGTGCATTGTCCACAGCAAACAGCTGCAGTGCAGACAGCTCGGAAATCTTGGGCTGCTCCTGACTCCTGGGAGTCAAGTCTTAGGTGAGGGGCAGTTCGTGCTGGCCAGGCATCAACTGTCTGCTGCTGTTGGCCAGCGGATGGCGAGGCCAAGCTGACACTGTCCTGGCAAAATGGCTTGCTAGATGAGGGAGAGAAGTGGGAAACTAAAAATTGGTGTCAAGCCTTTGGGGACAATTGCAATGTGATTAAAATGGTAGAGAAAATTCTGTCTATCCAGAAAGTGTTAAAAAAAACAAAAACAAAAACAAACCACAAGAAACAAAACCCCCCAAAAAACCAAACCCCACCAACAAAAAAACCCCATTTTAACTCATTGAAATGGCTTTATGCAGAACATGCAGCTCTGTTAAGCTTGAGAGAGAGATTCTGTTGAGAGGGGAAACCCAAAAAAACCTTGGAAGTGTGTGCATCAAAGATGATATGAATTTTGGCAAGAGCTGAGCAACACAAATGCTGCCAGATGAGGAGAAATGTCTAACCCTTGCTGATGGCAGTGACTACCTTTGACCCTGCTTTCAGGAAAGCAGGCACAGGAATCTGAGTCACAGGGGTGAGAAGCAGCAACAGGGATAAGAAAGGGTCCTGGAAAGGCGGTGTTTGACCAGGACTCTGAACTTGTGGTGGGTGTCTGGGAAAAGAAGGGTAATCCACATGTACAGAAGTACACTGCCATCACTTTCACAGTAATATTTCCTAATAATAGTAATTTTAAAAGCTTCCTGCATAGGAAAGCTGACACTGGCTTTACGAATAAGCAAGAATTTCAGTGATGGGCACTGGTAACGGGCAGTGTGCAAATAAAATTTGTGTCACAGGTTTGAGTTTAGGTAGGTGGGTATCCCAGATACCTGTACAGTTTTCTTGGTTTTGCAAACAGATTTTTGGTTTTTTTCAGTACTTGACAATTTGGCCGTTGGGGAAAAGATGCTTATATGTGCTGTAATACTGAAATGCTCTGAGCAAGGTTTAAAGTCATATTCTGTAACTGTAGAGAACATTGAGATCTTTGGGAATGACTTAGTTAAATATCCTTATAGTTGATGGTGTATTCGTCTTTCAATAAATTCAGGAAAGATTCATCCTAAGCTGTTTCTATCCAGTACTGCTTTAAAGAAACAGGAAAATTATAATCATTTCATCACTTAAAGCTGCTTAAACCTTCAGGGGGAAAAGGGTTACTACTTAAATTTCAGATGAAAGGAGTGTTTTGTGAATTCATCTGTGTCATGTATTCATACCTGAATTAAAATGAGCCATGATGTACTGCAGTTTCTCAGGAACATTACATAAACTTCCTTGTTCTGAACCACGCACAAGTCTGAAATGTGCAAACAGAACTGAAAGAGACTTTGCAGTACTTTCTCCACAAGCAGGAAGCCTAATATTTACACAACAATCAATAGGGTAATGGACATGAAGACAAGCAGTACTCTCTCCTACAAAATTTGGTTTAACTGGTAAAAGAAGGTAGGATCTATCTGAACAACCTTCTTTTTAGTTAGGGATGGGTACGGTTAGGGATGGGTTTGGCTTGAATTCTGCAGAACTTTGTTGGTTGAGATTTGGAGTTGTGCAAGTAAAGTGAGGGATTGTTTAGAAGTATGTTGTATTTGGAATAGTTTTCTCCTTCTCTCATTTCTGGGATTTTGATCAGGTCTTCCATTAGCATTTTCCTGAGACTCTAAAGAAGATCAGTTGAGGAAAAATCTGATCATGATATAGCTTTCTTTGGCATAGATAAGGAGTTTCTTTATGATTTACTTGTATCTTCCTGTAAGTCTTTGCTGTGATGTGTATTTCTGCTTGTTCTATGTGCCTTTAGGGAAAAGTCCTGTCTCACTGCAGGTGGCTAGGCAAGGGGAAACAAGAGGAAAACTGACTTCAGTGCTACCAGAATGGGACAAGAAGGGACAGATGACAGTATACTTATTATTTCTTGTTGTTGTCTCATCTACAGGGCTACTAATATTATCTGACAACAAAAGTTGGGAATTTTCAATTCAAGCAAAAAGTTGATGAATCCAGGAACTTGTAAGAGGAAGCTAAACCTGTCTTGACCCCTCTTGTTTCCAACATCCTTCTTTCAAGGACTCTGAAAAATGTTCTTGTTCCGTAAGTTCTGTGGGTAGGAACAATTGCTAATCACATGTGCTACCTGCAAAGAATGGTTGAGAGAAAGGCCTGTCTGTTTTCATATCCCTGGAGGAGACATGTCCATTGGAAGGAGAGGAGGTAGCTGCAGTATTGAGACACTGTGCTAACTTTCAGGTTTGAGAAGGGATGTTTTGCTCTCTTACCCTGGTGGTCGTCTTCGCTACTCCAGTGGTTGTAGGGGATCAAGTGTGTGAAGGTTGTGGGTTGTGCTTTAGAAGCAGCATTGTCCTGAGATTGCTCAGAGTTTTTGGTGGGTTGTTGAAAACTCTCTGGGGCAAAGGTTAGGATAGGAACTGATGATAATTTTAACACTTCACAAGGTACATCAGTAAATCAAGGATTAGGTGGACAGGCTTAGGAGATTCTTCCAAATATCAACAATCAGTAGAAATGTGAGAATGTCCCCCAAAATTTTAGGAATCTTTTGCAATGGACAGCATCAGGTAATCCTAATTTGGTAAGTCTACCAGTTTTCCTTTGTTCAGGTGTATATACCCTCCAGTTATTTATAATAGCTGTTCTCAGAAGTGACTTGAAATTTAGGACAATAATAAAAATTTAAACTCAGTAAGGATAATGTCAACTAATAGACTGACAAATTATAAGCTACAGAAAAATGTCTTACAATAAAAAGTATTGTGCAAACCTAGTTATTCTAGATGTGTTGCCTATTGTAGTAATACAAGCCAGACAGTGAATTTCAACTTATACTATGAAACCAAATTTAATTTTCTAGTCTTCATGATTGAAATCTCTGTTTTATTAGGTAATTTCATTAACTGTTATTACCAAAGATAAATTAATCTCAGACTTGTATGTTATTTTATTGTTATTGTCAAAATATGTTATTGTTATGCTATTGTCAAAACCCACCTGTTGGCTGACTTGGATCTTCATGTCTATGCAGAGCTCCATTCCATATTGCTTTCTTATTTAGCATCCTGCTTGTATGGGTGTGCTTGTGTGCTATTAGAATAAAAAGAGACTTCCGTATGTAGCTAAATTATATTCTGAAGTAATTTTTCCCTCTGTTTTTTAGCAGATATTTAGACAGTAACTAAAATGTAGATCCTTGGTGATGCTGTGCTTTGTAGTAAACTGCAGTTGATGACTAAAGAATCAGATTATTCTTTCTAAATTTTATGGGGAATCTGAAGAAAGAGCAAGCTTTCAGAGTGGAGGAATGAAAATTTTTTTGAACTCTTCCTCTTTGTCATTCCACAACCATACATACATTGTCAAATGTTAAGACTTCTGCTTGACACAAAAGAATGCTCTTGTTCTTGCTCAGGAAAGCATGCAGTCATACATCTGACCATATTACACAAAAACACAGTATTGCTTAACAGCTTGGATGGTGTCTGTCCTAAGCCTACAGAACATCCTGTTTTGGTTGATTGAGAAAAGGCTAAGAATAAAAGTAAAACCCCAAAACAAAACACCACCCCCAAACCCCCTAATTTTGTGACATACTTATATAGTTGTGCTCAATTTAGAATACTTTGTTCATTGTTGTAAATAAACCAAAATGTAATATATCCTTGTATATAATATAAAAATGTTAAAATAGAATTATAACTATTGTAGACTCTGGAGATTTAAGTTAGTTTTACATTGCTTCAGATTATGTAGGGCTACAGTCCTACAGTGTTCTTAGGAAAGCAGTTTTTGCTGACATTATCAGGAGGCCTTAGTGAAACTAGATGTAGAGGACAGAATGAAATAGTTATGCCAAGACACTAATGAATCAGCCATAGATCAGCTTTTCCTTTAGAAAGTGCACTATATTTAAAAAGCAACATCCAATGATTACTTTATTTTAAAGATGTGAAAAGATACAGTGTTGTTCTACATTCCTTGATATTTTTTTTTTTTTGTAGCCCATGTCTTAAGGGTAGACACCAAATTAGAAGAATTCTTAAAAGATGATTAATTCCTAATCCCAGAAAAGTAGCTCATCATGTAAAGCAATTTTTTCCCAGAATTCCACTTTTAAACAGTTTAAAAATATTTTGTATGTTCCATGCTACTAAAACCAAATTTTATTATCTTTTTTTAAGGTTGAATTTAAGAGGATTATGTAGATTAGAGATTGTGTTTGGCACTAGCTTCCAGGAGGTTGATTCTTGTGCTTTGTCTCCTGTGTAAAAATTAATCACTTTCTTGATATTATCAACTGTTCTTTAGTGACTTTAGATACCATATATTAATGACTATCACCATGTTGTGGTGGCACAGCTGAAACTTAGGTAGAAATGTCAATAATAGGTCTAAAAATAGATCTGAAATTTCTTTGAAAAGCTGAAAGGTAATGTCCATAGCTAAAGCTCTTCGTAAATCCCTGCTCTCTGCCTTCTTATGTTCTCGCAAAACCAAGAAGCTTCATTTAGTTTGATCCAAAAGCCTGTCTGTTTTCTGTTGGGTAGTCCCAAATCTCTAGAGCTACACATAGTCTGGTAAAGTGCTTCTCTGTACGTAGAGGATTTGTTAGTTAGGATGCCTGGGAAGAGGGGCTATTTTGGAGGTATACATTTTAAAACTTCAAGTTATGTGTGAGTCAGTATTTGCAACTTTTTTATTTTTAATGTGCTGTCTGAAACTGAAGGGAGGAAGAGACATCAGAACAAGCAGAGAGGGCACTATGGTAGAGAATTATGGAAGCAGTGGGGTTTCTGGAAAAAAAAACACAGAAGATACAGTCAAGATCAAAGTAGGGGTATCACTAACAGTGGGAAGAGAGACTTTTCTCTAGGCTTCCTTAGAACTATAGAAAACTAAGGACACTGTGGACATGAAAAAACTGTAATTCAAAGTGTTTAAAAGCTTTTGAAGATTGAGGAATAAGGATAGATACAATCCTACAGTTTAACTGAAAAAGTAATTTCTGTGCTTATGTGATTTTGATGCAGCTGAAAGGATAGCTGTTCAGCCAGTAAAACATACAGGGAATACTTGGAGGTAAAGGAGTAGGATGTCCATCTCTCTTTCCCAGTGTTCTTATAGCTTATGGTATGTGCAGAGCTAGAAGGCTGAGTGACCAGGTTTTATAAGACTCCATGTGAATGTTGCTCTTTACCCTTAAATTGTTACCTTGTAATTCTAGTTTTGTTTGAAGTTTTGACACTCACTGCAATGAAATGAGGAGTTGACCTCCAAAGTGGTGTATTGTATTTCTGAAATGCTTTAAAACAAAAGGCTGATCAGCATCTCCACTGCCTATCAGTTGCCTGATGTACTGCATGTCAGACTGGCGTGGGGCATAGGCTTCAGCTCAAAGTGTTTTGTGGCTGGCTTGCTCAGTCTTTATTTTTCACCCATTCGAATCCTCTGAGGTTAGTGGAGTTAATCTAATGGACAAGAACATATGTGAGAATAGAAATAGGCTCAGCAATCCACAAAATCTGGTCTTTGTCCAATTTAAATGAAAGATAACTAAAATTGGGGCGGGGGGGAGCATTTTTGCTTTGGTTCTGCATCTTGAGTGCAAAGGAGTCCATGAGGAGTAGTGTGTGGTTTCTGATGAAGTAGAATTCCAGATATAGAACAAAATCAATCAGCTTTTCCCTGAGCATACTCAATAGTAAAGGATATACTTTAAGATCAGTAATGTTAGAGACTACATGATTTCTCTGTGGTTCTGTACTCTTTAAATTTTAAAATTATGGTAATTATCACATTTAAAATACATTTTATAAGTTTTAATATTAAAAATACAGTTGAAACACAAGTGAAATTGAAACACATGAAAATAGGCTGCACTCACTAATTTCATAATTTTCTGATCTTTCTTTAGAAGTTCTAAGCTATTTGGCTTTCCTGCCTTTCCCATGGGATGCTCTCCTTTTGCTTTATTGGATAGGTTGTTTTGGATATTGGTTTTCCTAATATTAAGCCTTAGGAATGCCATTTATTTCTTCCATCCCATCATTCCTAATTATGCCCCAGTCTAACCAACGAAGGTACGTTCTTTGCTTACAGTATTTATACCTTCAAACATTTGTGGTGCAGTGAGGGGTACAGATAACTCATTCCTGTTAAATTAGTCCTAGTCATAGCAGTAGCAATGTGGTTCTATGGTTGTGTTTAAGAGTCTTAATAACCTCATTAAAATACTTGTTTCAAAATTGTCTGTATCTAGTCAACTCATAGATACCTTTTGAATAGTGCTTTCCCTGCAGTGGAGTTAGTCAGTGGTTCCTGTCCTGGTCACTGCATTTGTGAAGGTAACATTCGGTATTCTGCCATTTGGTTATTGCTGTTCCTTTGTGTGCAGTAACCTTGGAGTTACTTTTAGTGGCATATTCTGCGCATATGTGGTGCTTTGAAACATTTGTTAGATTACATGAAAGATCTTTAAGCCAAATGCTTACTTCTAGCAGCTGTAAATGGTATCAGTTTACTGTTCTAGCTATCTGCACTTGGGACATCAAGAATATCATTTTACTTTTTGAGTCCCTGTTCAAGTTTTGCCATTGTAAAATAATATCAAATAATGAAAGGGATGGGGCCCTATTACAGCTTAATAATAGTAAAACAAACAAGCAAACAAAAACAACTACATAACCCTTTTTTCTTCCTCTTCAGGAATACAATTAAATTAAAAATAATGACTTAACTATAGTGATAGTTAAGCTAGTAATAGTCTTAATGTTTCAAAGATACATTACAGGGATCTTAGTATCTCTTTGAGTTAAAAGAAATGAGCAGCTTTTGTGGACTGGGAGGGTGAGCTGATTACAGAAAAACTAACCATTGAACAAACAGTAAAACTTTCTGTTACTTGGTCTAAATAGGAAAGATTCATCCAGATACATTTAACATGCTGAGTCTGTAAACCTGGGGATTTATTTTGCTCATAGTTGGAGGGCTAGTTGTAAGATTTGGGAAATCCTACTGTTATAGCTGTTTGAGAAGTACTTTGAGATGTAGTTATGCAAGTCTAACAAAAATGAGGATCTCGGTACTGTCTTTGCTTTTTAAAATTAAACAAAGGAAGGATTTCTACTTGAAAGAGAGGAATTGCTCCTTGTAAATCCATACATCAGGGATTGAAATACCAGACCCTCAGAGCAAGGAAAGTGTAAGAAATACTAAGAAGCGTAACAAAGTTTCTACGAAGTCAGTATTTTATATCCAATTGTGAGTCATCCAGTACTTAAAAATTATATAATACTGTCAATTACAAATACAAATCTGGGGGGAATTTTAAGACCTTCCATCAGAATTTTAAAAACCTGATACCCTAAGGATTAAGTCGCTAAGGAAACATGAACATAAAAATGAAGTACCTGATACTGACCTGAGAAAATATCCAAACTCCTATTAAATTGCATTTGGAATGGTTGTTCACACCATGAGAAACAACAGGATGAAAGATGGACTTACTGGAAGGGCAGGAAGGTTTCTTAGTTTGAGATGTTGCAAGGGCATTGTCTGGTGACTGTAACAGCTTTGCCATGCTCTGCCCAGAGCCCCTTGCTCTGAGCAGCAATGGAGCTTCTCTCTGCCAGACTTCTCAAGGTAAAGGCTTCCTGCATCTGTGCCTTCCCATCAAGGAATCCCTCATCTCACTCACTGAGGTGCAGTGAGGAAGCACTAAGCTAATAAAGTTCCTTCACCCCCCAGTTTATTCAGATACAGTCCTTCTTTATTTAAGATGCTTACAATACAGGAGCTGAAATCCTAGGCAAACCTCTACCACTGTAAGTCAACTATCTGTAGTTATCTCAGGGCATTAATTTTCTTTTTTAAATCTAGTTGTCATGTGGAAGAAAGACTCGTACTTTGTCTGAGGAAGTTATATGTCTGTTTTTCTCAGGTTTCCTTAAATGAATTAAGCTAGACTTCACATGGATGCTAGCACAGTGTCTCTCACAAGGAATTTGTGTGAATATCTATTAAGCTTTAAATGCACACACTTTCATAGTACTCATAATTTCTGAATACGTGTTAATCTCCAAATACAATTTGACCTTGAAGTTATCAGATTCTTGTTTTATTGTTGAGTTCCATCTGGAATTTTTTTCATTGAACATTTTTTTCCAAAAGTTTTCCCCCTATAAAATGGTCTTTCCATATAATCTTTTAGATTAAAGCCTTTTATTTCTTGTCCTGTCCCACATTTCTTTAAATTTTGTTTCAGAGAAGTTTTTCTCTCCCAGTGTGGGAGCAATTCCAAATCAGAAAGTGCATCATTTTGTTAGCAGATTTATCTTCTCCCTTCATCCCTCACTTTGAGAGATGTGGAGTTGGGCTTGGCAACCTGTAAGAAGTGATGTGCCAGGCTGCATTTTTCTGTCTGTAGCTGGAGACCAGCATGTTGGCTCAGAGTCGTCCGAAACCAACAGCTGCTGCAGCAGCATTGGAGAGGTGATGCCCAAGTCCTGGCCCTCCACTGGCCCTTTTCCGAAGAGGGGGTTGCGTGCTGTTGTCAGGCATCCCTACCATGGGCTGTTGATGCCTCTGAATAAGATGCCATGAGAGAAGAGCACCAGCACGGTCTTTTTGGAATGAGTTCCTGTCTTGCGGGGTATCTGCCCAAGTGGCTTGCTTCAGCTGCACAATCTCTCTGTGATTGGAAAAGTCCAGAGCAGGACCCGCTGAGGCAAAACTGAGATTGGAATAATGAAACTCTTGAGAGTGGGCAAGGAGCTTATTTAAAATATTGTCTTGCATTCTTTTTTATGAAGTTGCTCTTATGTTTTCACTCCTTCTCTTTGTTGTTGTGGTCAGTTGCATCATGTTCCTTAGACCTCAGGATTGCAGATGAGTGCTGTCTGAGATGCTGAAATTAGATAACTGTAAAAAAACCTCTTTCATCATTGTCTCTTCTATTCTCCCTCAAGTAATAGAAAAGTATTTGCTCAAAAGAACAAAAAAGCAGTGTTCTTCCAGAATATTATTTCTACCTTAAGCACCTTTGCTATAGATCAGAAAATTTGTAAAACTAGGATCAATGTGTGTGTTTAATTTCAGCTTATCAATAGAATGTTCTCACTCAGATGGAAACTTCCAAGCTAGAGGAACAGACCTCTGCTGTCACAGCCTGCCTGTTCTTTCATATATTGACATTTAATATTTTTGCTTCTGTGAGCTCCAAAGTCAATTCAAGGCCTCTTAGCAAAAGCAGATTTTGTCCACTGTGAGTAAAAGCTCATAATCCTCAGTGTGAAGTGTTCTTTTTGAACTGTCAACAAAATGTATTTTGGCACAGAGGCTGGGTTGTTGAAAGCTGTGGGTTTGCAAGAAGCTTCTGTAGAGGTGAGAGGAGCCATGAGTGGGATGTCAGGGCTGTGGGGAGCAAAGGCAGGGAGGGCACAGGCCATTCAGTGACTGAGAAGTGGCGTGCAGGACTCTGGTGAGGAGCAGGAACTCAGCCTTCCTCCTCTCGTGCATTATCCCCTACCACTTGCTGCCTCGCTAGAATATTTCCTCCTGACTGCATTATCCTGCACATATGGGAGCGGGCAAGTCAGTGTCTGCTCATGGGGCAGGAAATTGAGGGGCGAAAGCTGCTCCTACTGCTGGTGAAGGATCAGACAGCAACCCCTGGAATAGGTTTTGTGTTCTTGCTGCCATTGAGGTGTTGGGAGAGGGGTAGCAATGTCAGCTGGAGGGTGGGGGGGAGGCTCTTGCATAGGAAAATATTCGTTCAGCTGTCCTTGACAGCTGCTTGCTTTGCCTACGGGTTGGCTTTGCAGGACAAGACCCTGCTTTATTGCATTTTGTCTCTGATCCACTGTAACAAACCAGAGATAATCTGCTATTTATAATGATCTATAGAAAGTCTCTGACTTACCAATAACAGGATTTAAGGTAGAAGAGTCTTTAGGTGATACTCATTTTGATCCCATGTGCTCTGTCCGCTCAGGAGCAGGAGCTTCAGTGAGATGGAAAGAATTAAGCGTCTAGGTTTGGAATCTGAAAGGCGCCAAGTATCTTGGGGCCAAGCGCCCTCGGTTCCCATCAGTTGCAAGTTATACTGTAATGCGAGTTAATGGATTATGAGCAGAGAGCAGTGGGATTCAGCTGTTAGTCTGAGCTTCTACACATACTCTGTGTAGGAAGCGTTGTGCTAGAGAAAAAGCAGATCTTTACAGCTAGAGGAAGAAAATCAAGGAGAGGATCCTTGATTTTTTTTTTCTAGTTTGTGTTGTGTTTCTGTGGATGGAGCAGCACTTTACCTGATGAAGAAGATAAAGCATGGAACTTCCTTATTCCTTCCCATTTTGAGGTCACTTGCAACCTAGAGGCACTTGGAAGAAAATAAGGTAAGCATCTTGGTGCAGCAACTGTTGTATCCTTCAGGGTATGGGGCTGGAGGCAACTTCTGTTGTGCTGATCTTTTGTGCCACAGCAGGGAGAAGGTCTACTCCACCTTTGTTCATAACTGGTAGATCTAGGGTGGGTAGGAAGAAACACAAGTCTCTTTTTTTTTGTCTCTTGTCTTTCTTTGAGTGAGGCTTTGATTCGAAAGTTACTATTTATAATAACTTCCGTTAAACCCTGAGACTCCATACTGTCAAGTAGCATCCTATTACTAAAGAATAAGCATTTCTCAAGCATTAAAATTGCTATTCAGCTGTTCTTTTGTCTCCATGGCAACTTTAAGCGGAACAACAAAGCAGTAGGTGATGTTGTCAGCCAAAAAATCTGTAACGCTTGAGTGATTGTTGATAGCAACAAAATGGATGCCAGTGCAGGGTCACTTACAGCCAGTAATAGATATTGCACCTATGGCTGAAATATTGCATGTGACATTTTAAAGCAGAAAACATACCAGAAAAAGGTAAGGTGTTTGATGCAATTTTTTGGTTTTCATAGATTATACATGACATACTGTTTTAAAATTCAACAGGAAATATGGTTTACCTTCTCTAATGGAATGAGTTGTATGAAAAGAAAAGAGCCCCTTGTATATACAATATGTGCCACCTTGAAAGAGGAGCTCAAGCTTTTGTCTCATTTTGTTGATGGAACAGAGAACAAACCCCACTTGAGAAAAATGGGATCAGTTCTTAAAGGGGATAAAAGTTAAAGGTTAAAGTTCTCATCTAGCTTCAGTGTTGATCTGAAAAAGGAAGCATGTTAAAAAAGAAAAGCCAATGCTTTTCTTACAAATAAATACATAAAAGAGGGTTGGGAGGAACTATCATCAGTTTTTTATCTTAACCCCATGGTGCCAGGGGTGTGGATATTTTGTTGACATGTAAAATTGAAAATCATTCATGGGAAAAAAGCCTTGAGAAAAACAGACTGAATGCTGCTGAGACTGGTGCTGGAAACCAGCTATGAGAGGAGAACAAATTTTTAAAAAGATGCTTGATGTTAAAACTGGGAGAATAGGAATTAATGTAGTTTTTATGTAGTTGAGACATACTAAATTAGGAAATCCATTCTAAAACAAAAGTATTGACAGATGAGATACTGAAAATGAAACTATATTATTTTAAGTAATTTCTGTCCAATATTTGACAAATCTCTTTGAACTGTTGATGTTGGATGTACTGTGGGAATCCTGCCTTTTCGTTTGTATGTATGCTGTCAATGCAGCATGTACCAAGACACTTTTTGTAATCTTAAATTAGCTGAATTGGAGTCCTACTTTCTCCAGTTAATGTGTTCACGTTAGTGCTCTGTATTTTGTAAAGATGTCACCTAATTTCTTGAACCCAGGGTTCCTGATTGTTTGAACTATCTGTTATCAAAGAAGGCTTTTCTGCTTTACTGGAAAGATGGAGGATGGAGATTGCAACCAGCTGTTACTCAGTCTGCCTTGACAGCATCACACAAGCGCTCTTTTAATGCAGATAAGCAGAACAGCTTCATTCGCTGATAATAATGCAAGATACCATCTGATGTTTGTTTTAGACTTCTGAGAACTGGGCAGATACTCATGTGGTCCTTGGTTACTCATTACTCCAGTTACACCTGTTTGTGTCCCACCTAAATGAAGACACCATTAGTATATTTTCTTTAATTTGTCTTATTAAAATATTTTATC
The DNA here is from genome assembly GCF_000699245.1 of Pterocles gutturalis. Classification (NCBI taxonomy): domain Eukaryota; kingdom Metazoa; phylum Chordata; class Aves; order Pterocliformes; family Pteroclidae; genus Pterocles; species Pterocles gutturalis. Next base: position 122,413 of record NW_010139657.1, on the reverse strand, counting down.
CTCTTTGCAGTATGAAACACATCCAACTCTGTTTCCTTGCTTTATGGGGGGAAAAAATGTTTCCTCCTGTCCCACCCGAAAGGCTTGATTTCTTTACTTGTTTTCATTTGTCTCAGATACAAAAGCTTTCTGAGCAGTCTTTTGGTTTTGAAAGTCCATGGGTAAACCCAAAGCATACCTGTAATTCAAATAAAATACCACATTTTTTTAAGCTCCCAGTTATATTAGACTTTCTTAAAACTCTTAATTAAACTGAAGCTCTAACCTACATAGTCCTCAACTGTTCATGTGAGAACATTCCAACCTGTTATGTGAGAACTTAAAACTTCAGCTGAGATCTTACAGAAATTATTCTTTTGTTTGCTTAGAGCTTCTACAGTTTGAGAACAGGTCTGCTTAAAGGAGGGATACAGCCACTGCTGTGGTTAACATAGGAACTGCAGGTTTCAAAGAACACTTCCAGACTATTTATTACTTTGTGCTAGCAGCTCTGTAACTTTCTCATGAAAAGTGTTGAATTAGTTTGAACGAATTAATGACATTTTTTGTCTTTTACTTTTTTTTTTTTTTACATATTTTTAAAGCTTACACTTTGAAATATGGACCACCTCAGGAAGTTGTCTGTGTAGTCAATGGTGGTGCAGGCTCTCTGCAAGGGATCTCTTCCAGATCAGCATTTGAACTTATTTTGTGTTAAGCTGTAATGGTGAAAAATGGGATGGTCTAAAGGAGAAGGCTCTCGGGACAGCAGGCTACCCTGGATGCAGTGGGGATGGGAGCTTGAGACACGGGCTTCTGCTTTGCTGTGAGAACTACCCATAATAGGAGGTACATGGTACTGAGAAGACTTACAGGTCAGGTGGAGAAGAATAAGTCATCTTGCATATTCTTACCAGTTCTTCCATCAGCTCATTGGTGTGATGTAAGGGCAAGCAACTAAGAAAACTGTTTGGACATGCTTTAGTGGAGGCACTCAGGGAGTGTAGTGATAGGACAAGGGGTAATGGTTATAAGCTGAAAGAGGGTAGATTTAGACTAGACATTAGGAAGAAGTTTTTCACTGTGAGGGTGGTGAGGCACTGGAACAGGTTGCCCAGAGAAGCTGTGGATGCCCCATCCCTGGAGGTATTCAAGGCCAGGCTGGATGAGGCTTTGAGCAACCTGGTCTAGTGGGAGGTGTCCCTGCCCATGGCAGGGGAGTTGGAACTTGGTGATCTTTAAGGTCCTTTCCAACCCAAACCGTTCTATGATTCTATGCTTGACTGTCAGCTGAAAGGTATTGCAAGGAAATTCACAAATGTCAAGATTTCCATCATTTTTACTTTTAACCTTTGGAGGATGGACATCAGGGTAAAGAGCTGCCACATACTCATTAATTTGTCAGACACAATCAACTGTAAAGCAGCAAAAGAAAAGAGACATAATGGTGGGAATCTAAATGAGACTGAAATAAACCTGGGCAAACATGCTTGATGAGATTAATTGGTATGCGTTGATGGAGGTGTGGGACAGTAGTTGCCAGGTTGCTTAATAGAATTAATTTTACTCTCATGAGAGGATAACAACAGCACTTGAGACTGACAGGCTCCTTTTTGCAGAGTTATTATAATGTAAGTGAAAGAGACCTCTCCTGTACCTGTTTGCTCTCCTGAGAAGGACAGTTATGTGTGTAATTGTGCCAAATGTGACTTTATATCTGTCATAGGAGGACTGTGAGGTAACTCCAGGCTGGCCTAAAGCTGAGCAGTGCCCACTTAAGTCAGTATCCCTTCAGGCTCAATTCTGTACCTTGTCTTACAGGGAGATTTTATATTCCATTTCAGTCCTCTTCCTTTGCTTGAATCTTTTGGGGAGCATTTCCCTTCTGACATGTTGTGTATGTTAAATCTCACTGATTCCCCAAGTTGCTTAACCTACAAGCAGCACTGTTACTGTCCCTAACCACAGCCCTGTGAGCTCTTCTAAAAACTGAAAGTTGCATACAGTTGTTCTTTGCTGTGATTTATCACCAATGACAAATTTTTGTACAAGCCAAATATGTATTTATACTTTTGAAACTGTAACTTTGCCACTGTAAGCAAAATTTACAGTGGGATTCCAGACCTTAAGTGAAAGATGGACTGTGTGTCTCTCTTGTTCTCACTGGTATTAGACAGAACAGATCTCTCAGCATCTAGTTACTATTGAAGGCTGAACTTGGAAATGCCTAAGTAGTTGTTATAACTCTATCAATAAGTCTGCATAATTAACAACTGTAATCTATTTGATTATTTTCCTCTATATTTTCTCTCAAGTAATTAAAGCTCCAGACTATGAGCAAGATCTTGACACTTGTCATTATTTGCTATTTACTCTGCAAATATCACATAACCTTGCTGACCGTTCTTTTAAATGTGAGATGTATTAGGGATTTTTGTAGTTTCTAGTGAATACCTCTTCACAGTTCACTAAGATCTTTTTCAAAGATCTGATTTTTTGAGCTATGTGTGCACAGAAAATGCACCAAATTCCATGGAGCCAGCAGCAGTCATCTCTTTTTTTTTTTTTTTTTCCCTTCTCCTGACAGCTTTTCACTTACCTTTACTTCTTTTCCCTCTGTTCTGAGTGCTTTTTATAGTAAAGCGATTCTCAAATGTGGAGTTTGACACCATGGATTTAGGGTGGAATTCTTGTTTTATTTCATGTGGATGGATTGGATTACTTGAGATTGTCTAGCCCCACTTGCCATGATTCGGTGATCAGCTTTTAATCAAAATGCTTTGATGTATCTGGTAATAATGGCTGAAAGTTGCCACCACGGTACAGAAAGTAAGTATAAATTCTTTGATAGATATCTTGCTTTTTTGCAACTTGGAGCAATCCTAATGTCCCTAAACGAAAGCTGTCACTTTTTGCTGATTCAGCTCATAGTGCTTTGCATGCAAGCAAATTATTATGGGAGGTGTAAGGGATATGGCAACTAGCAGCTGTGCTCAGGGTGTTTTATCATTAACTTTGCTAGAAATGCATTATGGAAAACTAGCATTTAAAATCAGATACAACTTATATTTAGGTATAAAATTGTAAATCTTGCATTTATGGCAAAGATAAGCAACTGCTCTTGACTATGGTGTATGTTTGTCCTTAATATGAAAATAAAGGTGTTTCATGAACAAAAGTTCCCAGTTTCATTACAGTTGTGGAACTTTCCATTTCATGTGCAGTGGTAGCATGACTCTGTACAAGCTGCTTTGACAAAAATAGTATTTATATGAAGTGGAAAATTCCACTTGCAGAGTGAGAGGGAACCTTAGCAACTTTCTTTTCCCAGAATTTTCAATGGCTACTGTATTGAGAACTTCTAAAATGTTCAGTTGTCAACAACCAGATTTGACATGAGCATAAATGTGAAAAGTTTCCTGCTTTACTTGTCTGCAGGAATAGGTACATAATTCCCACAGAGTGATTCTGTCAGTGTTTATACTCTTCTCTGCATTTCAAATGCAAAAAAATGCAAGTGCAATAGGAAAATAAAAATACAAGTTTCAAACAGAAGTGCTCGTCTCTTATTAAACTAAAGCTTTTTATATGCAGATATATTTCTGCGTATTTCCATGTTTTGATGTGAAGATATTGACAAGCCTTTTTGTGCAGGAAGGACTCACTTTTGTCCTGTAGAATGGACACAATAAAATACACTGCACTGGGGATATAATTGATATTAGCTTGGTGCATGTGTGTGTGCTTCTGTTTGCTTCTGTTAAAATTAGTTTTATTGATCTCTTGACCAAAACTTGTGATAACACTGTTTCTGAAAGACATAGCCTCCTTGAAATCAAGCAAGGATGTTTGTACTTCATAAAAGAAAAGTTTCACACTGGCTATAAATACCTTATTGCAATTTGTCTTTAACAGCTGCAATCATAGTACCCATTGCTGGCCATGTAGATGTAGAATTGCTTCTCTTGTACATATAACACCATTTTATTCAGTCTTGATACAAATGCATGTGCGGCTGAGTTTCCCAGATTCTCTTGTGAGATTATTTCCACAGTCTGGTTCAGCTCAAAAAGGCTGCCACAGTGAATGTGAAATATCACTTGGAATTGTCTTGGTGTCAAGAAGCTTTCCCTGATGTTCAGACCTGTTTTTCTCAGTTATATTCTTTTATTTGAGTTCTGTCTATTCTCCAAACCTCTCAGAATACTTCAGAAGTCTTTCAATACCTTCTCCCCCCTCTTACCTCTGGATCTGTCATGTATTGTTCGTGGGGGGTCCATATTTAACTTTTTGTATTTTCTAGACTTCCTGGAGCTTGCTTCTTATATTGCTTTGCCTCAGTCTCTTTTCAATTTGTAAATCCTTTTCAAGTTAAAAGGTACCTGCTGGTCAACACAGTAAGCATTATCAGACAGGGACTGACAAATCCTTGCTTCAGGTAAGGGACACATTGACACTTTGAGCTTTCTCCCTCATGCTGTGGCCAGGTTATTAGGCTTCAAGCATGATGGTTTTATGCAGGAGAGTGAACTGGGCTTTTTCCTCCTTCACCTTAATTGCTACTCTGGCAGATCAGTCCCTTGCTCTTGCAACTCAAATACTATTTGGAAACACATCAGACATTTTTACTATTTTTGCATTTTTTCATGTTTCTCACTGCATGACCAAAGTAATCTTTAAAAAACTTTTCAAACAGAATCTCCAGATATTTTCATTTCCTGTAGTTTTTGCTTGTCTTATTTTAACTTTATGACACTGTCTGATTGATACCTAGACCAGTGTATGAGGACCAAGTGGTCTTAGATTGATTTACCAATTTTCTACATTTTTTTTTTAATATTCACATACAGAAATGGAAATACTGGGCAAGTCTTATATTTTCCAAACCTCTGTTCTTGTAGGCAGAGAGGTTTACAATCTCAAAACTAGTTCAAGTTTTCTAATTCTCACCACACTGGAATCCAGCTGCTCTTATGATTTCTTCTTATTCTCATCTTAAGTTCATTTTTCCTATCCTTCATCATGGGTACAAAGAGTTAAATACTGTGCTGCAGCTGAGGTCTCATGCTATAGGATGAATAGGTCTCTGTTTTGGAGACATATTTCCTCGATTTTTTTTCATGCAGAATGATGGCTCTTCTGGAGTTCATTGTTGCAAACAGTGGTGTTAAATCTGGGGAAAAAAAGAAAATGTTTATGTCTCTTTTCTGTTCTGTCTCTGATGTTGTCTAAAGTCATACTTATCGTTTTTTTTTTTAATTGAGGTATCAGTTATGGTACTTTATTCAAATGTGCATTCCATAAAGCGTTTAAATTATGTGATATACACCTCTGTTCTTCTATAATAGAAAAGACATTTAAGGATTAAATTTCCCTTTGTATGACTTTTCTATTCTCCGCTCTGACTTCACTTCTTTAAATACCTAAGGAATGTTTTCCTTTGGAAGCAGCTAAGGCCATCATGCATCTTCCTGATCAAAGCATGTAAAAACAAGTTAATGGTAAGCTCAGTTGCCTAATCTTCTCCTGTGCTGGCAGGAATATACTAGAGTTATGTACAAGTTTCACCCAGACTCTAATATTAAATACTTCCAGAGAATATTTTTGAAAATTCTGAAAAATGACAGAGAAATTCTGAGGGTGTAGGTACCATCAGCAGAGGCAGAGGGAGATCCCTTATGTTGACTGTTGTAGGTGACCATGTTAAAAATGTGTAGGTTCCTTCTGTAAGTGATTGACATCCAAAGAGTACTTCTGAAAATGCAAGTTCAGAGCCCACTGCTTAATCACCACTGCTTCAGGAACCTCAGTTCCTGACTTATGGACTTTGGTTAGGTTCCTTAGGTTATACAGCAGTGAGTATGTTCTGGAGTCTGGTTTTCACTCTGAAAGGCTGCATTTATTGCAGAAATATATGGCATATTTTAAACCCATTCTGGAATGCATACTTCACTGTGAAACCATGACTGGTGTATCCACAGGAACATAGAAGCCTTGACCTTGACTAAGGAGCCAGTCTTTCATCCTTATCTTTGACGACTTCTCTTGGTGATTTTAACGTGCCACGGTAGCAACTTTTCATGCAACGAGGTGCTATGATTCAGGACATTTGCACAGAAATGGAGGGAGAGCTGCAGTGTGTAGTCCAGAATATGTGGTAATAGATGGAGGAGTGGGTAGGCTGTGATCCTCTCCCTGGTCTGCAAGTTGTTTTGCATGACTGGGTTGCTGTGGTCCTCCTGCTACAAATGCTTCTATCTGTGTAATGGCATAATTGTTTGCTACGTTCCATTCGATGTTCTTGTATTTCATGTCTTCACTGGGTTTCTCTGTGCAGCAGCTTAAGAACTATTAGTCAAAAAAGAGTGTGGAGTATTTTCTGTTCATGTAGTATCGAAGTGAAAACATGAAACCGTGACAACAAATACTATGGTACCTCCTCTTACTATTCCTTTGCATTGAGAAATGGTAGCTATAGCATCTGATCTGCCAGTTGCTGTTTCTTCACAGAGCTCCTCTTGCTGAACCCAATCGGCCAAATTTCACACTTGTACTGCTGCTAATCCTAGTGACTATGTGGATTTAAAAGGAATGATGACAGATTTGCACCAGGGTAACAGATCCAAGTTTGGGCCATTTGCTGGAGTTTTGAACATCACACACCGCACCTCCAGACCTTAAGTTTATAAAAGCAGTCTTGCTTCCTCCTGGTTTTCTCAAGAGCAAATATATACAATTAAAAGGGAAAAGCAGAGGTATGTTATAGACTTTTTGAGATTTCTTAGTGTCTAAAAGCATACTCTCATAAAATGCCTTCAACAGTGACTTCAAAATTGTATTCAAATCATTCTCTCTCCAGTAATCTGGGTTGCGTTTCAGGGTTTTTACTCTCCCTCTTGTAGTGAGTGGTGTTATAGCTACCAGAAATATCACAGGGTGGGGAGAAGCCATGCCTTTGTAATAGCAGTGTTTTCCCTCCTTGGTGCCTTTTGCCAGCTCTTCCTACCTCACAAAAACAAATTGCATTTTCTTTGAATTATGTCATTTCATCTCTCATTGTTAAGTTTTAAAAAGTTCAGAGATGCAGAGCTATGTTTCAAACCATATGTTTTTTGTAAAATGTGTGTTGCCTTTCAGTCAGAAAAAGCTTCTCCTGCTTCAGTCTTACCAACAGCTAAGTATGAAGCAAGGTTAAATATACGTGGTACTCTTGAGAGAATTAGGGAAAATGTTTAAGCATGATTTAAAGTCCAGTGTTTGGGAATCCAAGCTCAGTCTTAAAACAGGAATCAGGAGTTTTAAAACGTAGCGTTTGTTGCTTCGTTCTTACTTCTCAAACTGATAGTCTCAAGTATTTACTGTAGTATATAACCAAAGATTTAGAAAGGGTGAAGGAAATACATCTGCCTGTTTTATGAAGCAGGATGAAGCCTTTCTGCTGCTTACTTTACTGCTTAAACCAGCATTTAAGATACTAAATATTAAGTATGGATTCTTGCTTTTAGAATTGGAGTGAAATATTACACTTATTTTTAAGATAATGCTAAGGATATTTATTAGAAGTGAGAGGGAGTCTTTTTTAATAGAAATAATAACAGAAGAGCCATCTTACCTGAATTTAAGTTATGCAGCAAAATGCTACTACATCTGCTTACTGATAGGAACAGTGTAGTATACCAAACAGCCAATAGTGAAAGTAATTTTGAAGAAAGGATTGACTGGATTTTTTTCTTCAAGGTATGCTTATCAGGATATTTCTTCTATCAGGCGTACTGCAGGGGTTTAGAAATTCTTTAAAAGAGACCCTGATAAGAGCACAACTGCAAACTCTTCCATGGCAGAGGAAAGATAGGAAGTGCGGCAAGGGTAATTTGACTAAGCTATAAGCTCTTTATGGAGTCAAGCATGAGAGGACTGTAGCTATAGGTAGGAAATGAAAAGTAGTTCAAATTACTGAGGATGGTGAAGAAAGAGTAACACAAATATATAGGACAAAATTAGGAAAAAAAGGGAGACTGAAATAAGCATCAAACTTCAAGTAATCTTTTTGTAAACTTACAGAATACCAAGGAAAAGGGTGGATTGTTATTCTGTGAATGTCAGAGGAAGCCAAGAAGTCTGGGAAGTCTGGGTTGCATGGTGCCATTTTTGCATTATTTTTCATTGGAAAGACGAACTGTGTTAACCTTACAGGCATCAATATAAATAACAAAAGCCTCTAAGAACAGATTAGACTGTCTTGATAAACTAGAGCCTTCAAAATACTGGTTCTGACAAATGTGATGCAAGGATACTTGTACAGATGGAAACATCAGAGCTCTTACCACTTGTGAAGAGGGGATGAAGTCCTAGAGCACTAGAACGCAGCTGATGGGGTCAAAGTATTTTTAAAAGAGAAGAAAGAACAAACTGAATTTAAGAACTAATAGATTATCTTCCCTCTGAAGAAAGGGACAAGTAAATTATGCCAAAGTATACGAATGAAACCAGGAGCTGAGTAATAACCGACACAGCAAATAATAAGCAATCACTACTCTGTGTACTTGCTGTACATCAGAGGCTGAATACCAGTTAACACTGCCACGTTATCAGCCAAGATGAATACCATCCTGAGAGATATAACCAGAAGCATAGTGTGGCAGGCATGAAATTTGTCTTCCACACTATGAGAAAGATGAGAGCCAGTTCAGGTGAGTCTGGATGAGAATGAGAAGCATGAGCGCTCACAAAATTATTTTCAGCCCACCCCCATCTCAGTACTCTCCATTTCACAACTGAGAGTTCAGCTCGACCAGCTCACTGGTCTGGTTGAAAGCAAATTTCTCTTTTGTTTGCTTGTTGCCACTTTGTTTCTGATTGGTCTGACTCCCTGTGCTGGCTCAAGGAGAGTGGTGGGGAGGGAGGGACAGCGGGGCTTCCCAGTCTGCTTCCAGTGTGGTCATGGCTTTTTTTTTTATTTCAACATTCACCTTCTGTTTATGTCTCTTTTATTTTCAGTGTAGTGTTTGATTAATTAGATTTACTTCATAAGATAAATCATATTAAAGTGATATTAATCTCTGGGGAATTAGAGGTGACTTTTTTTGAAAGGCTTATACTAGCTGAAGTCCTGTTAAAAGTCGGTTTGAATGTTTTGTCAAAAATAATCTTTAGTCCAATCTCAATTTAACAGAAACATTCTGTTTTATACAGCCTTTCCTTTTCCTCTGAATGTAGCTGAGGGTAGGGTTGCCCAACTTCATGTCATGCAGTCTTTGAAGAACATAACAGCATCAAAAGTCTTCATGGTCCAGCCCTGGCGGGGTTGGTGCCCTGGTGCAGCCAAAAGCAGGGTAAGGTTTCCAGTCAGATACCAGCGGTTAATTAATGTAACATCACCAGTGTGGTGATCTCTGCTAACAGATCTTTTAATTTGAAGTCTATTGCCTTCATTCCTCCTTGTGTAAGAGAGGGTAGATAGCATGTATTATAGTTTTCTAAATTTTCAAGTTCTTACTTATTCATCAATACTGACTTTGAGGATAAGTAAAGCAGTGCACCTTAATTCAGGAGGGTCAGGATTTGTGGACTTTGATCTTCTGAATGTCATGACCCTGCAGTGTCCGTAACCCTGTGCTCCAAGGTCCCCTTTTATGAATTTTTTTAAAAAATCAAGCAGGCACCATTTATTTTTTTCTTTCACAGAAGAGGTTTAAAATTAATCTGAGCAGTAGCTGGGTAGCCATCTAAATCAGTAACTCCTAAGTTTAGCTCTAAGAATAATAACAGGGAAAATGCACTGAAATACAGTTTATCAGTCTTTTAAGGTTATATTTGATCTGGTGATGTCAATAGCAGGCTGTCCTCCACCTGGAGTCAAGCTGTAAACACTCTCCTCAAGGATAATTAAAGCTAAGCACACAATTACAACAGCCTGGATTTGTTCAGGCTTGCTGGTTGCCCAGTCTCATAGCACCTAACATCCCAAAAGCACCATGATGAAATGAAAGGATTATTTATCTCCAAGTCTTACGCTGTGTGTATGTTTAAGTGCTGCAGAGGAGGTGGATTGTAACCTTAGGGACTAAGGTAATCATGGCACTGCTTTAACAGTGGGAAGCTTTTCTGGGACTACATGGTCTATGTTTTATTATGCTTTTGCTTTGGTCATAGCAAAAACCTCATCAGCGCTGGTGAACTTGTAATATCTGTCTTCCATTTGTAAATGGTCTAAAGAACTTTGGTCAGAAATGCAGTTCTTGTGCTCTTTTCACAGCCAGGTTAAAGTACCTTTATTTGTATTTTTTGATGAGAGAAGTGCTGTGTCTGGCTCCTACTTTCTCGGGTGGGGTGAGGTCTCTGTGCTTTTTGTGTTTCCAGGTACAGTACAACAGGGTGCACTGGTAACTTGTAGAGCTCTGACTTGTCCCTTGCTGTGACTTTGGAGTGTGGGCTCTGAAAAGGAGGAGAAGTAGTATGCCATCTGATTAGGAGAAAGTTGAAATCCTCCAGGAAATCCTATGAAGATGTTCTTGTTGCTTTAGTTAGGGGCAGGAGATAGAGCACCAGGAAGAATTAGAGAAATTTGTGAAGGCAAAGCTTTTCCCTTCTGTAGTATTAAAAAGGAAGTTATGAAATAGTTGGTTTTTTTTTTTTCTTTAAACTACTTCTAAGTCATATGGGAATTTCTTCAGTAAACCAGTCTTAGAAAAAGGATTATGTAACTTGGACTTGACTTAAACTGCATGTGTGACAAATCTTCCCACTACCTTTACACGTTTGACCTCTTTTGGACAAGTCCCTGTATGCTGTGTGCCCTATGCCATGGCAGAGGAATTCCATTCAGGGTGGAATGCGGGCTATGTGAACAATATTATGAAGGTTTTAAAACCTTTTTTCTTCCCTGTCTCATTATTTCTTTCTTCTAAACAGAGAGATAGTGGTTCTCTTAAAAGCATGTAGCTAACTATGGAAATGATAGTAATGAGATTGTGACTGAAATTGTAACCTTTTGGATAGAAAGGGGGTGGACTGGATGTTCAAACTTTTGAAATTTCTGAAAAATTTAAAATTTTAATTTGAAAGGAGAACTAGATTTAATTCAGTAGAGATTCTGCTTCCCATTGCAGATAGTTTCAATAGACCACTTTAAACAACCTAAATTAGCTGTTGTTGCAGTCTTTTATCTGAAGGATATTTAGGGAGCAATACCAAGAGAAGAACTTATGAAAAGAAAACAAGCAACCTAGGTAACTCTGTTTTCTAGAGGCGTTTGTGTAATAATTGGAAAAAGCAAGCAAAGCATGAAATCCTCCCAGCTATGATGACTTTCTTAAGAGAGGTGGAAATTGTCTAATGTTGTTAAGTGAGGAGATAAGTCTGTGAGGATGCATGTGGGTCTAGACTCCTGTTACCTTTGTGCGCAGCGTTGCTGAGCTGGTGTGTTGCAGTACTCAAGTGGAATAAGGAGCAAGAAGCCAGCTGCACCCATAAATCCCCCAAATGTAAAAGTTAAGGCATAAGGGTTTTGATTGACTAATAACAAAATGCTTACCCCAGCAGCATTCCCAGTGATAGACTTGTTTGGTTTTAGTAGATAGGAACTCGGTACCTCCTGAAAGAAGGTCTGTCACTGAGGGTTAGATGATGAGCTCAGTGGTGACAGAATTCAGGGTATGTATTGGATTTTGAGAAACATCAGATTATATGAGAGATGAAGTGATGAGACTCTCCAAAATACTAACTGCAACCAAGTTCCATCCCCCATGTTATTAAACATCTAAGGTAATGTAAATTGTGCTCTTTTGCTCCTGTTCTTTACTAGGGAAGCTTCTGCTTGTAGTGAGACATTGTGTTAAATCAGAATCCTGAACCAAGAGGGAAGGGAGTGCAGCACTTCATCGTGGGACACTTGCAGGCTTGATGCCCAGCACCTAAGCATATGCACTGAGGAAAAAAACAGGGACTGGCGTGGAAGCTGCACCATGCTCTGGACATGATAGTGACTTCAGTAGGCATGTGGCAATGTCATGCTTTTAGTTAAGGATGACAGCAGAAAAGCAAACAAATGCCCTCTCTAACTGTGCCTTAACGCTGGTGGAGTGGAAGAGGCAAGGGGGGGCGTAGTTTGAATAAATAAAAAAAAAAGGATCCTAAGGATTTCAGAAAGATCTCCATTAGTGCAGACAGCAAGAGAATAGAGAGCTGCAAAAGACACAGCTGTTTTTTCTGTCATACTTGGAAAAATTCAAAGTGAAAACAACTCCAAAGCAGTGTTTCCTAGAAGCAGATAAGAACAGAGGAGAGGGCAGAGCTGCTCGCTCAGGCTGTGGATACCAGAGGGAGGGGTTTGAGCAAGCCAGGAGATTCTGAGAAAAAGAAACCGGGATAGACTGCAAAGCTCCAGCTGACTTTAGTGCAGACAGGAGTGTTGCATTTATTAATAGTTGTCACTGATTAAAATAAAATCCAACTTACTGAGCTTGATGCTTTTAAGCTATAACATGCCACTCTGGTTTCCAGTCAGAAAAAAAAGTCTTTGTTGCTAAAGGCTAGAGAATTAGCTCTTTTAAGAAACTAATGATAAATATTTCCATACTACCTGTAGATAATAGCAACTTGCAGTTGTGCAGTAGCCAGCATGTTTCTTCTAAACATTGTGAAAAATGTTCCTTAATTTATTTAGTTGCTTAGACTTGACAAGGTACTAGTGATAACAAACATGCTTTGATACTAGTATGGTACTTCTGGAGTTTACTTGGCTTGAGAGTATAAATACTGTGGAAAAAACATGTGTGGAACAGTGTAGCACAATTGCTGTGAAATTTAGTCTGTGCAAGTATGGAAGTCTTCTCTCAGCTGTGAGAACACAAGAGTGGTGGCTAAAGGAGAAGGAGGAGGACAAGGGGTGCAGGTCACACATTCTACAAATCCAGGGGGGACAGGGCTCTTGGAAGAGCATTTGGAAATGTTATGATCAGGCAACTGTAACACACTTATTTAAGGAAAATGCAAGATAATCTGTTCCACTTTTAATTACTGGACTTCTTTTCCTATTCCATCTGTTCTGGTATCCTCTGTACAAAACCTACAGGGATTACTGTTGTTATTTCAAGCTATTAGAGAAGCAGCACAATTGCAAGGACAATGAGATTCTTCTTGATTAATATTTTGATGTATTTGCCTCTAAAATACAGAAATTCCAGTTTCCTATTGTTATGCCTCTCTCCCCCTCACCCTTTGCCAGGCACACATCATTATTTGTTCTCCATGATTTTGATGTACTAAATGTAGAGACTCAGGAAATAAATATTGACACAGTTCTTTTGACTATTAATATTATTATAATTGATGTTTTCTATATCAGATTTTCCATTATTGTCTTCATATGAAGTATATGCATAATATTTATGATCTGTAGTCTACATTTTAATCTTCTTAAAATTAACATCCTTCAGTCGTAAGACATTGGAGATTGAAAACAATTAGATAGGCAGAGAAATATTAACAAATCATGGAAGTTAAAGTGATTCCAAGTCAGCCCCTAATATTTTAATGAGGAAGGGTCTGATCTCATGAACATTTGCTTATTGTTAAGTACAAGTAGTTTTATGTTTTTATTCTAGAATCCTTATGTGAGATACATGCAGTATAGAGCTGCTCTTATTTTCTGATTTGTAAATGAGCTATATGTGGTTGTCAATATTGTAATGGCTGATTTTTTTTTTTATTAAATGCCAGAGCTCCCATTCATTTCAGCAGCGCCAGATTTCAGTTTATTTTTGGTTTTGACCTAGTTGGTGGAATCCTGCATGTATTTGAAATGTAGAAATACCTCATTTCATGGTATCTGATTTTATACAAAAGGAGAATATGGAATTCTGCTAGCACGCCTTCATAGAACATTTATTTCTAGATGGATAATAATGGAAATACTAACTTCATGCTCAAGCATACTGGAAACCATGTTTTAATTTGTAGAGAGAGAATTATTTTCATGAGCTGACATGGTTTTTAGATAAGTCATTCTTGAGTATGAAGAGCTTAAACTGTACAATATATAGGTAATTTGTACATTGCAGTGATGATGCATTAAATGCCTCTGGGTTTGCTGAAACATCTACCAAAAAAATAAACTCAGAATGGAGTGTAAAATATTTGGCATGTCATTCTGTATCCATGTGTTGCTATGGAAGGCTAGACCTGGACCAGTGCTTTCTTATCGCTTGTCTTTTGAGTGTTACACAGAGTGGTTCTTGCTCCGTGCTGTTGAGTAGCTATAAGCTCTAGACCAGCTCTTCCTGCCTTCTGAAAAAACCCACGTCTTTTGAAGATTTACCCATTTTTAGTTGCCAAACATGGAAGGGCCTGTATGGTTTGTGCTTTTTAAATCTGTTAATAAGTCAATGGAAGGTCTGACTACTCCAGTGGTATCTGAATAATGTTTTAAGAGGTATAAATTCAGTGCAATCATCGAGTTTTAAAAGATGCATGTGTATCAGTAGCTCTGATGGTAATCATATCAGCTCCCAAAGGAGCTTCTTCCTCATTCATTAGTGAGTTAGTTTGTATGGTACCCTGGGGGCACAGAAGTTCTTAGCATTTTTTCTGTTATCAGCTGGGGGCTGTTTTGTGTCTCATATATGCTGGGCTTCTGCTTCGAGTTATTTTTAAAAATAAGTTATGTTGCCTGGATAGTGAGTTATCTCTTAGGATCATGTTAATTCTCCGTTTGGGAACATCTGTTGGAGGAATGGTCTTATCTCTCCTTGACTGTTTCACTTCTGACAGACTGGAATCCCTATGGGTATCGTAAGTCTCATTTATTAGAATACCGTATCGTAAGGAAGCAATGTTTGTTCTGCTGAGTGAATCCTGAAAAAAAAAAAAAATCTACTAAAATGCTGTTTTTTCACGTTGCTTTTTATTTAAGAGGGGAGAATATCTTAAGGTTCACCTCCATGAGTATTATTAATAGAATAACTTTTTACTTAAACATTTTGGTATCAACACCTGCTGTTCAGAAACTCAGGATCATTTTACTTGCACTCAATTTGTTTTTAGTAGTTTATCTTGGACTTAAACAGAAACACATGACATTCTCTAATACCCATATACAGATGTAACTAAACGAACAGACAGAAAATTTCTGAATCCTGTTAAATGATCATACTGAGAAGGAAAAGATACTAATATTTATATTAGGTATTGGGAAATATCTCAGAGGCTAATGTCATATAAATACCTCAACTACAAAATGACTTGCAAGTGATTGATTTTTGCCTATATTTATGGGGAAAAAAAAATTGTAGTGAAAGCAGATAGATCTGGGGCATGATGCAATGAGGGTATCGTATATAAGGGAAGAAAGGTGTTAATTCTTGTATGGTGTGCATTTCTGTAGTTAGGTGGGGGTTTTTTTAATAAACAATTTAATTGTGCCGGTATTCCCAGAAAGCTGCATATAAGCAAGTGTAGGAAAGTCTTGTGCAAGTTAGGGTTTTTTTGATGGTGTTTTTTTGTTTGTTTTGGGTTTTTTTTTTTGCAAAGCATAGGCAATAGAGCTGAGAAGATTTTTATTTACTGTGAAAGCCTAGGTACTACCTCTGGTTCTAACTTGTTTATAAAACTGTTTCTTGAGGCACATGCTGAAGTTAAGTATTTCTGAAAATGTTCAAAACTTCCACTCACAAATTTATAAACTGTACTGAAAGCTGTAGGGTCTCAGAAAGAGCTCATAGATGAATACATGTAGAATTATCTCAGAATCCTTCCAGGGAGCATTTTCAAACATGTCCTTGCCTGGTCTTCCGTCTTCTGGGGCTCTGAAGGAAAATGCTGTAAATGGAGATGATAGCGTGAGATCTAAAGGCAGGATGTCTCTGCGTGGCGTGGTTGCAGTCCATAATGAATTCAGACAGAGTGGGCAAAATAAAAGGGACAACTTGTCATCTGCCCTTGAAGGGATCCTGTTGGGTTAAGCCATGTCTGAAAAATGCTGCACTAAAAGAGGTCAAGGGAGGAGAAAGCCCAGAACTCACTCATTCCATTGTTTATACTGCTGCTGTTCTCTGGCCAGTGAGGCTACTCAACATTGGTATAGAAAGTAAAGGTTCCTCATAGCTGAAAGTGATCAGGTAATTCAGGGGTGAGAAAGCCAGCACAGCCTGTCCCTGAACTGAAAATTCTTCAGTGTAACGCATGTAAGTAGTTGTGGATGTGAATAATTCAAAAAATGGCCCCTTGAAGTTTTCCCAAATACTGTCCATGGTGCAAGTTAAAGGAACCATGTACAATCTGCAGTAGGTGTAGATGCTCAATTCACAGGAATTTGTCAACTGGATACTTGTATTCAGTCCTGCTAGTGCTTCAGTTACTCTTCCACTGCTCTTGTTTTGAGTGTGGACTGCTTCCTTGGATCTGAGGATTAAAACATTGTAGTGGTATATTTAGGTAGTAGAAAAAGGGGAGAGACTTGAATATAGCTTTAGATTTTTCTGTAGTTGCCTTTAATGAAGACTTTGGAAGAACATGCTTTCAAGTCTGGAAAGCAATTAATTTCTTTAAGTATGCTGAAATTGTTCACAAAATGTGTTTTAGATGAGTAAGTTTTATGATGGGATTGAGCTTTTTTCATGTAATGGTCTAATATTGACCCAAATCTGAGAAATTGATGTGCAGGCTTACACCTTTTTTGTTTCTGTGTGTTTGTCAGTGATAAAGAAAAGCACTTGGGGAGAAAATCATAGAGGTAATGTTTTTATGAATAGTTTTCAGGACGGTACAAAGGGAGAAATTGTGTGCTTAGATTTGACTGAACTTGACAGTGCATTTACTTGAAAAAGATGAGCAGTGACTGTGAACCATGGCCAAAGTTAACTGATTGCCTCTGCCAAACCTGTGATCTTGCCAGTCCTGACTTCTGCAGTTTTTCTGTGAGGCTGCAGAAGAGCTGCAGGGGGTTGTTGGTAGAGACTCCTTGAGCCTGCCTCAGGGGTAGAGCATGTCTCACTGGCCCTTGGAACTCATCTTGCCATGGTGAGTGACTGATACAAGACTTTTACTTCACAAAAATACAACTTTCATTGCTTAATCTACTAATTATGTGCCTTTTCCCTTAGAGACAGATCACACCCAGTGTGTTGCAGTGTGCGTGAAGTGTGCGTGAATGTGGTCAAAGAGGACCTGTTACATGGGGACTTGTTTTTGAGATACATACGTGTAGGAAGAAGAAAAATGAGACGTTTGGGATCATCTGCTCAGATTGAAACCTGTTTTCTTACTCCTAGACCAGGGTAAAAGGGACCAGTGAGGATCAGTGCATTTTGGTAAAGTCTGCTGCTTGCATCTCCAGTAAATAGGTAACTCCTGCCATGGGAGTCAAAATTAAAGCAACAAAGGCAGAATACTGTTTGAAAATTATGAAGCTGAAATGAGCAAATTAATTTGCAAGAAAGATAGTTAAATTTATGCCAAAGATTTGCAAGTAGTTTGAAACATATTGTAAGCTGTCATTATCAATAAAATGTTAATGAAATGGTAAACATCTGTTAAATTGATGAAGATAATGAAGCTTGTCAGCTATATCTTTCTTGTGCCAGTATTCCTGCTTAGTTCAGGTCTGCATAGAGATTTGGTGGACTGGTGGTGAGAACCTTTGGGAGCAATAGCAGTGTAAAGCTGTGCCCTGTTCTGTTTGATTTTATGATTTTGTCCTGAAGTGCTTCTACCAGTCGTTTAGGTCATCTTTATCTGATCATTCTTCCTGAGGATTTCAAAGGTGGGTCTGAAATCAAACTCCAGTCAAACGGGGTCATTGGTATTTGATTGGCAATAGTTGAAGTAGTAAACTGGCAAACAGAAGTGAACAAATATCTTATTATTAGTGCCTTCACTAATCAGACTAACAGGTGTGTACGTTTTCTGTTCTATATGGACTCCAAATGCATCCTGCTTTACGGGTCATATGTTATTCTGGCAGCAGGAACACCATGGCCTGCAGAACTGCAGGCAGATTTAAAATGTCTTTGTCCCGTGAAATGATCGGTACTCAGGCAAGAAGTACAAAGAATATTGTACTGTTTGCGGGAGTATGCTAATTGTTTTTTAATTTTTAAGACTTTTATGCCAAATGTTTCGTATGCCTTGGTTAAGGACAGCACCAGAAACCTAGCTTAACTCTGATTTTAAATGTCAGTCACAATTTAACTCTATTCTGTTACATTTTTTTTCTGTAAAATTTAGTTAAAATATGTAGCCATAGCTTAATTGAAATATGTATATGTAAAGAGAGGACAGGTCTTTTTTAACTTCATGGATCTTTAATTGCTTGTGAACTTCAAAGAGAAACTTGTGGAAGTTAGATTGATGATGGCACTTTATGGACTTCAGGTAATTGAATACAACATAGCTGCTGTCTGAATACAACTCTGAAATCCAAATTATGTAAATCTGTTGTTTCAGAACCAGCTAGTGAAATAATAATCATTTTTACAGTTAAAGATGTTTTCTTGGGATAAATCCTCTGACAAACTGCTTTCCTACTGATGCAAATTTTTCGTCATGGATATGAAGAATCTATATGTGTGTTAGCCTTTAGCTTTTTTCAGTTTGTCACTCCACTTGACTAAACTTTGACTTACAGTTAATTAAGCATGACTGTCAATGAGTTTCATGGGCTTAGGCAGAAACAAACCTTACATTTATGAAAGTATTGGGGTAGGAGAGAGGAGAAAATATTCTGGGAAAGTGTTTCAAGCATATTTTCCATTCAAGTTGTGCATCTCGCTTGGGATGATGTTCAACAGTTCTCTCTCCATTGTTGTCAATGTCCCATCTTTGTGTAATGTTCAAACTTTTCCTGTAGAAGAAACAGAGAATAGATTATAGCTGCCATTCATCTGCTAGCCCATAAGATAATGTTTACTGTGCTGCATCTGTGATCAAAATGTCTCTCCAGATCTGCAAAATTTGAGCTCAGGGCTAGTTATAAGTGTTTGGATGTCCAGAAAATCCATCTGGCTTCTGAACTCAGCTTTCCTTTTAGATATTGTAAGCTGGGTTTGAAATTGTCTGTGGAGGCAAGATGATGAGATGAAAAGAAGGAAAATTTCTACTCTGCCTTCAATTTTTAGTGACCTTAACAGGGAGAAAGGGAGATACCTTAATGGAAGACTGGCCCTCAGGCAGCCCATATGGATTGCTTGGCATCTTGCAAGTAGATGCAAATTATCTGATTTCATGGGAGAAGAGAGGGAGAATTACTTGTTTACTTTTCTTCCCCCTCCCCCCCCCCCCCCCCCTTTTTTTTTTACCTTCCTGTCTGGGTTTAAAAAGCTCAGAAAACATCTCTGAGAAAAAACTTAGGTATTGTGTCAGCTCTGTTTGAGACCAGAGAAACTCCTGAGAGGACTGTTATGCTCCCAGGTGATGTGCTGGCCACCGGTGAGTGGGAGAAGGAGGTAATTATGGAGAAATTCTGGCAGAGGAAGGAGAGGCAGAGTGATTCACCCTCCTTTAGAGGTGTGGGACACTTGTGTTCCAGTGCCTCCTCTAGTTGGTGTTGAATTATTTTTATATATACTCCCACAGGCATAGCTGGGAGCTGTGTACTAGGCACACCATTGTGTGAATAGGGCAGATAGCAAGTTAAAAATTAATATTTGGACATCTGTGCCTTCCCATTCCTTCGAGGTCTTGCTGGGGAATGATTCTCAAGTATATGCAGAAAGAATTTCAGCATGTAGATTTCTGGAAAGCTCTTGTTTGAAGAGAAAGATCTGGCTTCCAATTAAGAAAATGCTAGTATTGCACGTAAAGAGTTGTGTTCATTTATGTGCTAGCTGATTTTTTAATTGTTGTCTGTTTTCTAATATTTGCTTTTCACTGTAGAACAGACGGCATTTTTTTTTAAAGTTAGGTGAAATAATGTTTGTGTTGCACCTTATAGTTACAGATGCTGTCAGAAAAGGAAAAAATAAACACACAGCTTACTATTTGGAAACCAACCTCTGGATTTCAGCTTGCATGAATTGCCTGTGCTAGCTGATACAGCAGGCAACCATGAATTGCAAAAGCATCTGACTTTCATGGGCACCCATCCTGGCCTTTTTGGCACTGAATTTTTCAGCTTTAGAAAGGATTTATTCTACCTGCCAGTGTGATTTATATACCATATGTCTCCTCTTCAGTGTCTGAATATCCATGGTCATAGGAAAGTGCTCTGCCTCATCTGTAGTGTATGGAAATAAGTTCATTTTAATGATTAACTCCTACAGAGCCACTTTATTGCATCCCTGTATTATTTTTTTCTTGGTGGTTGTGTCAGCAACCAATAGCTATACTGCGTGCGATGAGGAAAGGAGAATACTATGAATTCCTGGTTTTGTTTGCTCTTGGCAGGCACTACTACGCTTCCCACCCTTGTGCGCACACCTACCTTGATGATGCAGCCTTCCCTGGATATCAAACCCTTTGTGTCCTTCCCTGTGGACAGCAGCTCTGCTGTTGGATTCTTCACAAATTTTAACACAGTAAGTAAAGGTGTTTCCACATTGAGTTGCAGTGTATGCTTTCCAAGCCGGTTCTAATATCTAGTATTGAAGCTGCCTTAAAACAATGCATTGCTGGCACAATTTTAGAGAACTCTTTTTGTCTGTGCTGCCGTGCTTGCTGTTCCCTTGTGCAAAAGACTGAGCGGTACCCAGCCTTCTCACTTGGAATGGGGCTGATCCTTTTCTGACTTGGTCAGATTGGGCACACTGAAAAACAAAACCAAACAAAACGAAACAAACCACGACAGACATTTGATGAGTGATAGAATCATTCTGAGCAATTGCCTGGGCATGTGCATTTCCATGTGCTGTAAAAAAGTTAAAAGTGAAAGCTAAAGGAAAAACAGGTATGACGGTATGGGTAAGGCCTAGATCCTCCACTGATGTGAATCAAACTAAGTCTATTACAGCCAGTGAAGCAACCAAAGTATGTTAATTCTGTATAATAACAATAGTCTAAAATTGCACAGGCGGTCAATCTGAAAAATGTGAACCTGCTACTTTTAGTTTATGGTAGAGCATTGTGGGTTTTTGCAAAAAAACCCAAATTATTGCCAGAATAATGCTCAGTGCTTCTGCAGTTCTCCATATTTATCAGAGCATCAATAATAAAAATACTCTTCTGTAGTTCTCACTTCTTTAAAAGCTCATAAAATGGTTCTGAATGTTATCAAAATGCTTTTTTGCTATCACACTTTATAATTTGTTTAATTAATTATTATCTAAAATGCACAGAGTACACCAAGCCCAATATTTTGCATGTTGCCACTCAGATTTTCATGTGTGGAGGTAATTCAGCATGGAATGAGTCGAGAAATAGTAAGCTAATAGCAAGAGGAAGGAAACTGCTCTGGGTCATTTCTGCCAAGTCAGCGAGTATCATCTTTTCATACATGACCATTGCCTGAACTTTACAGCATCACACTTGTCACTGTAATTGTAGGGAGGATGGAAAGGGAAGCAGAGTAACCACCACCAGACAGTGATCAGCTGAACCACTGCCAAGTGCTTCCTTTCTCAAACTCACCTTCTGTCTGAAGTTAAAACAGCAAGAGGATTTTTTTTTTCTTCATGACTTGTAAATACATCTTGCTGACAGGCCTTGTGCTACAGCGCGTGGTGCTGTGGGATGGTTATGAGGTAACTTATCAGCTAGCTTTCAAATGTCAGCAGCCCAATGCGTATTATGAACAGCAGCAAATATTACCAATTCTTTGCAAAACATATATGTGAAAATTCTGCATTTATGATGGAGAAGTGGGGATGTGCATGTGTATAGATCGGGGGGTACATGCATGTGCATGTGTACAAAGAGATAAAAGATTAAAGATGATCCAGGTATATTTAAAGTGCAGGACCATAAGTCAATACAATTTTAAGAAAGCAGTGTGTCATTCTGGTCTTCTAGGCTTGTTGCCATTCATATTCATTTTCCATCCTCTTTCTAACACATGCGAGAATTTTGTTGTCAATTTGTCTGCTTTCCAATTGCACTGGTTTTATAGGTGAGCTTTTTCACAGAACTATACATAAAGACTCGGAGTACCTTTTCTTTAGGGATGCTGTAGTTGTAGAGTCAACCAGCATTATTTGCTTACTGGTGCTATGATTGAATTTCTGAGTTTCAGTAGCCCCTAGAGGCAGATTAATTTTGATATTTAGACTCTTTTTGCCTATGTACTTATATTTAACTGGGTTACATTCTGTTTGCCTAATTCCTGCAGTGTTTATCCTTCACACCTGTCATTCCTTTCCAGACTTCTATGGGTTTTATTTAAAAAAGAGGCCTGGGGTAATAGGCAAATATTTTTCGACTCAGTGTCTACTTCCTCCCTTGGAATTTTTGATAATTATATGAAATCATGCTGCTATGTATCACAGACACCACATGTTTAAACTCTCTTTTTTGAGGAAGAGTGGTTCCGTGCTACCTTATTTCTAATTCACAGACTTTGCCATTTATCTTGAAGGTATTGATTTTTCCCTAACAGTCTTTTACAATGGACTTTAAAGCTCATTGGAAAACTAAATCATTCATGGTTATCTACTGACAGGCACAGTGAACGCCAGCTGTCATGCACTTCCTTTCTTTGTAACTGAGTACAGCCCTTGCAAATGTAGATTTCTATGTTTGTGTATATATAATCTTTTTTTTTCTTTTTCACTGTAAAGTGGTGGAGGGAGTATGTAAAAACTTTGTAAGAAGCCTTTTTCCAGAAGTAAGCTTGAGTGAGTAGAAGCTAAATCCGGTTGACCCATAAGGTGTGTGTCATCCAAAGTGCCCTGATTTTTCACCTTGTGCAGGAATAGAATATTGGAAGAGCTTTTTGTCACCCCAAAAATCCATCATTTGCATTATGGATCAATCAGCAAATCTATGCACTTCACTCGCAAGAGGACTTGTCAAGGAGTGTAGACAGCGAAAGCTGTAGCTTGCAGCATTTAATCTCCTGGCCTTCAGTAGGACTGAGGAGACCCTGCAGCATGTGCCAGGGCTGCTGTTCGTGCTTGCATGTGTTCACTGAACATGACAAAATAAATGCGGTCTCAAGAGAAAACTTCTTTGAATCCACCTGTTCATTTTCAATGGCAGTCAGATATAGAAAAAAATTTTCTAAACCATGTCAGGAGGTGATTTCTAGGTTAATTTCAGTGACCTGAAAAAGAAGTTTCTCCTTAGGTGCTTGATACAGTAACTACTAGGGCAGGAAAAGCGAGGTAAAATAAATCAACTACTAATATATTTAAAGGAACACCCCCTACAGTGTTTCCAAAATAACTTCTCTTATTTATGGAAATCTGGGGTAAGCCCTCTCTTATATAGTTAACATGTGCTCCAGACCCTTCACCGGCTTTGTTGCTCTTCTCTGGACCTGCTCCAGCACCTCAATGTCTTTCTTGTGGTGAGGGGCCCAAAACTGAACACAGGATTCAAGGTGCGGCCTCACCAGTGCTGAGTACAGGGGCACAATCACTTCCCTAGTCCTGCTGGCCACACTGTTTCTGATACAGGCCAGGATGCCGTTGGCCTTCTTGGCCACCTGGGCACACTGCTGGCTCATGTTCAGCCGGCTGTCAACCAGCACCCGCTGGGCCCTCTCTGCTGGGCAGCTTTCCAGCCACTCACCCCCAAGCCTGTAGCGTTGCAGGGGGTTGTTGTGACCAAAGTGCAGGACCCGGCACTTGGCTTTATTGAACCTCATACAATTGGCCTCAGCCCATCGGTCCAGCCTGTCCAGATCCCTCTGCAAAGCCTCCCTGCCCTCACGGAGATCAACACACCCGCTCAATTTGGTGTCATCAGCAAACTTACTGAGGGAGCACTGAATTCCCTTTATCCAGGATAAAGATGTTAAACAGGACAGGCCCCAAAACTGATCTCTGTTTCTCCTAAAAATTTGAATAGTTCTAAAAATGCTGCAGATGTACCTATAGTACTTATCAATTCTCACCCCAATTAAATTTGTTATTGTTCCTTATGACTTGCTTATTATATAGGAAAAAATTAATTGGGAAATTATCGTACTAAGTCTTTGGATATATGCCTTTATTCCTCAGTAAGGATGCCTTTTTGTTTCAACAGATCAGCCAGAAAGGGATCTCCTAAGGTCAGAATGAAGGATTTCAAGCAGAGGGGTATTGCAGACTAAGTGCTGTCTTCTTTCCTGGTCTCTTCACAACACCAACAAATAGTTTTGTCCGAACAGGACAGGCACGATCAGGCTGTCACAGCCTGAATCTGTGTTGCTGCAGAGAAGGACAAACCATCTTTCAGAAGTGCTGCAGTAGCGGATCCAAAGGTGACAGCATGTTTGTCCTGGCATCAAGTTCTAAAAGCTCTTGCCCAATTACTCATACTCCTTTGTCTGAAATGCGTAGCTTGAATCAAATTCTCGGCTGGTATTACTTAAAATATTCTTCTTTATAGCAGAATGGGAGACAGCATTATAGGAGTGTCCCAAAATGGTACCTCCAATTTGGAACAGATGCTGTACAAAAACGTATTAAGCAGAGCCCTTTTTTAGCATGAAAAAATTACCTTGTGATTCTTTAACACATAACATCTTGCATATTGATTACACTTAAAGATCTGTCAACCTTCAAAGTCAAGTGAATAAAGTCAATGAAAATCAAAGATTGCACAGTAATCCAGCAGGACTAGGGAAGTGATTGTGCCCCTGTACTCGGCACTGGTGAGGCCGCACCTTGAATCCTGTGTTCAGTTTTGGGTCCCTCACCACAAGAAGGACATTGAGGTGCTGGAGCAGGTCCAGAGAAGGGCAACGAAGCTTGTGAAGGGTCTGGAGCACAGGTCTTACGAGGAGCATCTGTGGGAACTGGGGTTGTTTAGTCTGGAGAAGAGGAGGCTGAGGAGACCTCATCACTCTCTACAACTACCTGAAAGGAGGTTGTAGTGAGGTGGGTGCTGGCCTCTTCTCTAAAGTAACAAGTGATAGACCAAGAGGAAATGGCCTCAAGTTTCACCAGAGGAGGTTTAGGCTAGATATTAGAAAATATTTCTTCACTGAAGGAGTGATCAGGCATTGGAACAGGCTGCCCAGGGAAGTGGTGGAGTCACCATCCCTGGAGGTGTTCAAGAAACGTGTAGATGTGGTGCTTAGGGACATTGTTTAGTGAGTTAGGTGGTGTGGGTTGATGGTTGGACTTGATGATCCTTGAGGTCTTTTCCAACCTTAATGATTCTATGAATCTTGATTTGTTCCCCATTGTGCATTTAATATAATGTAATCTAATTTTACACTCACTGGCTTTCACCTTCTGTACCATTCTTTCTCTGCACCTCCCTCATTCATTTTCTCATGTCATCCATCTTCTGGACTGACTTAAGAAAGGAAGCTTTGTGATCCCATCGTGGAAGGTTATAATGATCTGTGCACTAAAGTGTCTGAAAGCCAGAATTTGTCTTGCAGGGCAAACTAAATTATAACTGTCTGCATCTCTGTAGAAAGGTAAAAAAAAAAAATCTAAAACTGGAACGTGTTCTGCCTTGTCCTGAAATGAGAGCAGCACTATATGGTTCAAATTGACTTGCCGTGGTCAGCCAGGGACCTGTCAGTCAGCACAAAAGCAGTATCAGCAACTTCTCAGATTTTATCATCATTGAAAATAATCAGCAATTCATATGCTTCCTTCTGAGTTTGGTATAGCCTCAGGGGTAATCAAAGATTATAGCATCTCTTGTAGCTTTCACATTAGTGAAATATTTTCCATCTAACTAGCCCAAGATTGGTTTCTAAAAGCTGGTTCATACCTTCATATTTTAGAGGACAGACGGGTTAATGTGGCCTAGTTACAGCTTCAGTGTCTATTTGTCTTCAGGTAGGTTTATGCTGATTCTTTATATTGGAGTTCCCTCTGTCCCCTTGTGAAGTGGACCAGAAGTATTTTACATTTGCCAGTGAAGGTGAGCCAGCTGGAATGGACTACAGGAAGGGAAAGACAAGCTGACTAGTAACTTAGTCAGAAATCTCTGTCTCTTCTCCAGCGTTAGCCCTGCCTGGACTAAGTATCCCTGGCCTATCCCCAAGACAACTACTGGGAGAGACTAATTTGCTCTTTCCTCTTTTGCATTTTCAACTATGTCCTTCGTTTTTATTTGGTACCTATCTAGTTCTCATTTGAAGGGCCCAGTAATCAGCCAAGGCAGAAGTGGAGGTCTGCAGATAAGAGCACAGGGCACTCGCATCGCCGGCTTCCCTCGCCCCTCTGTGCCAAGTGCCTCTTCTACATTTGGCATGGTGCTGCAGCTCGGGAGCTTTCTCTTGCCTTAGCGAAGTCTGAATTCAGCCACTTAATGCTCTGCTGCAGTGCCAAGGTATGCTCTGGAGCTCAGATTTGTGCACAGGATGAGGAATTACAGATGCAGCCAACTGGATGTTGCAAACCTGTTGTCTGTGGTCCTCTTTCCTGAAGTAGCCTGTCCATGTGCTCCAATTTCCCCGTTTCCCTTTCTTGAAGTGCTGGTGGGATGAGACCTGCTCTGCTCCTCTCCCTCTGAAATTCTCTGCACCAGAGAGCAGGTGAAGTTTTGTAAGAGCTATACTTGTACCCTTATTAACTACCAGCACAGAAAGGAAATTTAAGCAATTAACTTTAGAAGGAGAAGAGTTTTGTGGGGTAGCTGGGTATTTTGTTTGGGGTTTTTTGCTGGTTGTCTTTGTAATCAATAAATGGCAACATTTTTTTCTTACAGACATTTTATACGCTTTTTTGTAGTCATGCAGGCACAAAAGGTTTGCCTTCTATTCCTGTATTGAGCACTTAAAAACGTTCCTATCTCACTTTTATTTATTCCGCATACAATAGTCTGTGTTTTCAAGTCATAGCCAAAATCACCCAAACTACAACATGAAGAATCAGCCTGTTACCTTTTATAAATGGAATAAAAGAAAATAATAGGTGTTTTTCCAGATATTCACAGGTGAGGAAAGCAGAGGTTCAAGAACCACATAGTAAAGCCAAAATTCTGGCAGGACAGACCTCTGCTCTGTGGCTAGTCTTTGCTTTCTTCTCCAACTCTCTTCTCTCACTGTACCTGGTTACAAAGCTCCTTTGCCCTTTCTGTGGCTTTGATGCAAACCAGCAGAGACCTCTTTCAACTGTGGTTTTTGGAAGAATTCTTCTCAGCCTTTGGTGACCCTGCAAAATGCTTATTTAAGGTGGTATATTTTTCCCACAAAATACTTGAGCTATTTCAGCTGAAACTTTAAAAAAGGATTGACCTTGAAGCAAACACCTGGTAAGATACACAGAGTTAGATATGGAAAAAAAAAATAAATTGCTGTCAAAAGCAGGGAGTTGTCAGTCAATCTTTGGCAGCTTTTACAGTTTGTGGTATTTTAACATAAAGATGCAGGTTCCCTCGTTACTGTCAGGAGTCTCTTTTAAAAGCAACTCTTTGTTAAAAGGTGAGCTGAAATAAGTACTTTTCTGCCTTATTTCTAGTCTTCAATACGTATTATTCTCAGGGAAAAAAATCTTTCTTAATATAGACTGGGTTTAAGAGAGAATCTCTTCAAAGATTAATTATTGTTTAAAGTTTCCTGTTACTTTGTGTTTTCTCTAACGTGAATGTGATGGATAAGCTTCCTCCTCAGTTCCCAGATCAGCAGACAGATAGGAAATCCTGTCTCCAAGGAGAAAGTGCACTGACATGCACTCCTGAGAAACTGAACTCACCGGGTGCGGTAGCCTTTCCCTGCTTGCTTTACAGGAGCTCAGCGTCCATGGTGTGGTTTTTGAGAAATGGTTCCTAGCTTGTCATACTACTTCCAGCGTTGTGCATACAAGTCATCAGCCTGATTCTATAAAGAAACAGAGTTTCTGAACACAAATCCTACCATTTGCTGGGTCCTTCAGAAAATCTGTTCCTTGGCTACATGTCTTTAAAGAAAGCTTGGAAGTCATCTCTCTGACACTTCAACAACATTTATTTCTTTTACTGGTCAGCACAGGGAAAAGCTAAGAAGCCTTCATCTTCTTTGAATTGCTTTCTTCTCAGGTTAGTAGTATGTTCATGAGACAAGAAAGCAGGTTAAAGGAAAGGTTGTTAACTATAAATATTTTAGACATTAGACTGTTGAAGGATGGTTTGCATATAGACTGAGGAAAATGTCTCCCCTCAAAGCAAGCAGTTACAAAATTGTAGTTTAAAACAAACAGGGCACATATGTTGGACCACTGTGCTTGCAAAGCTTTTGCTAGTTGCTAAGTCTTGTCCTAAGCAAAATTCTATCTAGATCACTTTTAGAGAAATCTACATTCTCCATGTGTCTGATGAACACAGCAATGGCTGCTTTTGCAGCATCCTGGCTGTACATGGCTGGCTTTCCTGACTTCCCTTAGACCTTAATCTCATTGTTTGGTGAGATACTAAGAATTACTCAATATTATTCATAAATGATAAGAGCATAGCTAAGAAATAATTCTCATTGTGCTCTTTCTGAATGTGGGTATAGCTAGTGGTCTTGTAATCTAGATACAGTAAATTTTACGACAATTTAAAAGTACTGTACGGCAATTTAAAGTGTGAAACCTGTCTGTCTTTAGCATACCTGAAAACCAATGATGGACTCTGTATTCAGTCTGCCTGGTCTCATAGTTGAGATACCACGAACTTCGGCTGCTTCCCCAAGTTATAGGACCACATTTCTTGCTCACATGTTTTTAGAAGAGATGAGTTTCTACCTTGCTTTGTGTCTCATTTACTTATATTTAAAAAAAAAAAAATCAGAAAAAAACCCAAAACACAGCACACCAGCAGACTTTGATACTACGTTGTTTCATGACAGATTTAATTAGAAATAGAATGTTCCTTTAAAGATTCATATCTAAATACAGCACTTTAAAATCAAGAGCATTTTAAAGGCTGTTTGTGTAGTGTGTAGTACTGATCAAGAAAAAAACCCAAACCAGGAGCATTATTATTGATTTTTAAATGAAGAAAGGCTATTATTCTTTATTTACTGTGAAGAGTAGATGACAGCTGTCAGCTAGCATACTTATGCAATTCTTGGTTCTGATTTGCTTCTCATTTATACTCGGCCATTTTATACATTTGTATTCAAATGTATATATGCACATATAAATTATTGTATTTTTAGAATTTTTTTCATTTCTTCATTTCAGAAGACTAGGCTTCCTGTGTCTTTATTCTCTCCTATTCACAGAATTAATCAAGGCTGTGAATTTATCCCTAACCTCTCTTTGCACAGTTCGCAACTGTAGAGGAAATTCAAATCTACCTAGTGGAATGCCATTCATCTTTATATTGGTGTTCTGGAGCAGGCTGGGAGCAAGAAAACTTGCAGCGAAGCTTAGAGCAGACCCTTAAAAAGAAAAGGGTCATATCTAAAGGACCATCTCAAAGATGAAAGCAAAAATCAGGAATCTTGTTTACCCCATGTGTTATCTAAGCTGCTTTTCCAACTATGAAGTCTTAGGCTTGAGTCTTTTTTGGCAGGATTCTACTGAAAGGTAATTTTTCATATTATGTTACCTATTCATGTTATTTTACTGTCAGATGGTAAAAGGTAGTGTAAGAACAGCTTTGCTCTCAGGCAAAGGTTTGATTTTCACTAAGTCTCAAACTGTAGTATGCTTTTATTTTTTGCTGGATCTGGAGGCAAGATGTTTTTGGTAGTGTTTTTTTGTTTAGCTGAACACAGTTGAGTGTTCTGAATAACAGCAGCCTTAATAATAAATAGCAGTTATACAGCATCTTCCGCCGGATGATTTTGAGGAGTTGTAAACATATTCTTGAGACCTTACAGCTTTTTTGTGAGGTTGCAACTATTTTTATCACCGTTTTACAAATGAATATGAGGTTCAGGTGAAGCGAAGTGACTCATGTCCCTATCAAGTTAAACTTGTGAGACAGTAGAGCCACAAAGGGATGGGAGATTTTCATATTCCTTGAATATTAGTTTAACTGTTGGGTTTATACTTTGTTCTTTTTCTCAGGTTTGGTCTGTAATGGTCCTAAAAGTTCATCTTACAGATATGAAGTCTTGTACTATGGTAGAGGAGTAATCTAGATGGATTAAAGAAGCTGCTGATTACTTAAAACTGGTTCAGTTTAGTATGAAAAAAAAACATTAAACCTCGGAAACTTGCTTTTTTCCCACCATTCTCCCATTTGCTGGTGGGTGGGGGGGTGGAATTCTCTTTTATCCCAAAGCATTTTCAGCAGCTTTCTGTTTCTTTGTTACACCTATAAAAATCTCCAATCTTGTCTGGAACAGAAAATTTGACATTTTTCTACCATGAGGGTTAAATCTATTGTTTGTGTTCACGTTACAAACACAATCCTTTTATGTATTTATATCCTCACTTGAGAATGGATGTAATTAAGTAGATAAAGTATATTTGAGTATATTGTTCTAACTTTTAGTGCGTATGTTTCAATGGCATATTGAAAATCTGAAAAGGAGTCAGAGAAAAACCTACTAAATGAATCAAGGCTGTTATAGTTGAGAGGTTTAAGGAACTTCTTCGGTTTATGAAAGAGAAGGTTAAGAGCTGCTCTGATTGCAGTGTACAAGTGCCTATGCATTCAGAAGGTATCTGAAATTAAGGTGGCTTTTAATAGTGAAGCACAACTGGATTGAGCGATTTATAATAGACATGGTAAGCATTGCTTCCCTAGTGATGTAAATTTTTCTTTGCTGGAATCTTTTAAATCAAGTTGTTGAGTTTTTTTTTTTTTTCCCCAAAATGTAGGCTCTGTCTGACTACAAATTATCAGACTTCATAACAGGAAGGGCTGAAACTCTCCAGTGAATGTGATTGTCTCATGCATTTTTCAAGAAATCAGATGTAATGTTTCCTTCTGGCCTAAAACAAATCTGTACATTGCTGCAGACATCACTTTCAGTTTTCTATGTGATTTTGAATACAGGTACATAGAGAGAATTATCCTGTTTTTCATTTTTCCATGCAAGCTGTACTTCAAAAGGGGAACATGCAAGAAGACAGCACACCAAGTGGCTCTGCATTATGCCATAGGACTGGACATAAAAAAGGAGGGAGGGAAGCCTACCTGCTGGTGGCCAGAGACAGAAAATCAGTCTCCCAAGACCATGACTCCAGCCCTGCAACTCTGTTAACAGCAATAATGTGGAATTTATAAAAATAAAATCAGCTGAACCTTAATCTCCTAAAAGGAAAATGAGGAAACTGAATTTATTAATATTTCACCTCTTTTAAGACATAAAAGGCTGTCTCCAGCTCTGAGGGGCCTTTTAGTTGTCTTGTACTAAAAATGAAGTACGAGTGTAAACTCCAAAACTGTCTCTTTCCTTTTTTTTATTTTTCAAGTACTCACTGTTGTTTCAACAACTCTTCATGGATAGCTGTAACATCTGACATGTTAGCAAGTGAATTATGGCAAGATTTTTGTTTTGTTTTAAAATGCCTCCAGGCTGATTTCACTGACTGGTAGTAGTGTGTTGGAGGGTCACAGCCACTGTTTTCCTTAGGGAAGCTGGAGCTTGCTGCCAAATTGATCAAGAGGGGGAAAGACAAACACAGTGAGAAGTTGCATTTGGAGAGGTTTGCCTTCGGAGCACAGTGTTGTTATTGTATTTTGGGAACCACGTGGAAGGGAAGGAAGATATTAGTCCCTGTGGTCTGACTTCTTTCTTAGTGGATGCTTATGTCTTTCTGCACTTGGGGAAATATATCTACTCAATTAAAAAGAGTAAAATCATGGATTGCGACCTGAGTGCGGTTGGGTTTTATTTCAGTGAGATCCAGATGTCATGATCTGTGCAAATGTGCTATGTGTAAGTGCATTAAGAGAGCCTGTTAAACAACAAAATGTGATTAAAGTAACCCTCAGTTAGACCACAGGATTATGGTAAAAAAAAAATCCTATAATGTTATAAATAAATTTTCTTTCTGTTCTAATTAAACATTCACACAAATCTCTGAATCATGTGCTGGGAATCTGACAGAAGCCCTCCTCTGGCTTGCTTATTGGCCATTTACATCTGCCTGGTTTTTGAAACCCCAAAATGTTGTGAAGAGCATAGAGACAGAGGTGTGGGGAGGTGGTGTTTAGAGAACTGCAGGCTCACTGTACAGAAATACGTCTGTGTGGGGGTGCTCTCTGTGCTAGTCGAGGAGGGCTGATCCACAGAGAGCATTGACAGTGTTCCCACAAGAAAAGGAAGTTGTGCACATTATAGAATCGTAGGATCATTTAGGTTGGAAAAGACCCTTAAGAGCATTGAGTCCAACCATTAATGTAACACTACTGAGTCCACCACTGAACCAAGTCACTAAGCGCCATGTCTACATGTCTTTTAAATATGTCCAGGGATGGTGACTCAACCACTCCCATGGCAGCCTGTTCCAATGCTTGACAACCCTTTCAGTGAATAAATTTTTCCTAATCTCTAATCTAAGCCTCCTCTGGCACAACTTGAGGGCATTTCCTCTCATCCTATCACTTTTTACCTGGGAAAAGAGACCGACACCCACATTAACTACAACCTCCTTTCAGGTAGAGCTCCATTGGTAGACCTGAGTCAAGTATTCCTGGTGATGCAAAAGAAGCAAGGAAATGTATAACAGTATAGCATTGACTTGAACAGCAGATTCCACATAGCATTAGCCAAATGAGAAGTATGTTTTCTGTTGGGACAAAAGCTGCAGAAATGTGGAGAGTTTGCGTTGGCCAAGTATGCCAAGTATTGCATCGCAACATTGATGTTTCTGATTTTATGATGGGCATTAAAATATGTGTTCCGTTGATTATGTGTATTTGCTTCTGTCACTCTTTTAGTCATCATAATATGTACTGTAGGCTTTGTATGTATGGCAGAATTTGTGATAAGCATCAGCATATGGTCATTCTCACAGTGGAAGTGTGCTCAGCTTTCCTGACACTTGGAGCTCAAACATGGGATGAGTTTATATATAGGCCTTGTGATTTAGAAGGACGTTGAAGAGATCTGACCTACAGCGTGTTTGTTGCTGTTTGCCTACTTACATAATGATAATACCAGCACAGGAATAAGGAGCATTGTCCAATGGTTTAAAAACATCCCGGAACTGAATTTAGATGCTGCTCCTGCATTGATAATTTATATATGCTGCTGTTTTCTCCTTTTGATTGCCAAAGGGAAACATTGGATTATATTATCAGTTTATTCCACATACAGTTTAAAATTTTGCTTTATCAGAGTAAAACAACACAGTATGCCAGAGCGCCACTCTCTTCCCCCCCCCCCCCCCCGAAGCTTCTTACTGCCCCATGGTTAAGTGATACTCAGTAAAATCTTACGCCCACTTACCAATATTCTGTTTACAAATGCTTGTCTAACAGACAACTCTAGATTTGACCTAAGAGTTACATTGTGATGAGAGGTAACTGAACTGAGGGCATAAATTCCCAGTCACAATTTTAAACCTTACTCCATTTTAAGTTTATGCTGCTGTTATAAGACAGAGCTGTTGGGTATAGAATTTTGTTAGAGTGGTAGCAATAGCATGTGTGATACTTGCTTAGCATGCTTCAATAGCTAAGCAGATCAGGAAGAGAATGAAGGCTTAGAAATTAGGTAGAAATTATAAATGTAAATCAATGCATTAGCACTAGCTCAGATATATAACCGAGGATTTAACCCTGGATGCTAGGCAAGCACCAAAAACTTCAACTCAGATAAGTATCTGTGTTTATCCAAAATTTTAAACTGGAGATTACACCAGAGCAAAAATAATACAAATATTCTGGATTTCCCATGTCACAAAAAGCAACTTTTCTTGCAATGTAGTGTCACCTCATTTAAACAGAAGGCCTAGAAATTATATCTAATCTTTCTCTTTGCAGCAATTTACCTCTTGACAGGATCAGTGCAATTTATTTCTGAGGCTCACAAATTGGTGTTTGTACTGTCTGTTATGTGTAAAGAGATCTTTTAAAATAACCAGAACTTCAGTTTCACTGAAGGAGTTCTCCTGATGCACTTCCTCAATTTTTTTGAGCCTACTTTTTTATGCCTACTTTGATGTCTCTTAGTAGTCTGGTTCAGTTCCCAGAAAGCACCAGAAGAATCCATGGTACCATGACATAGAACAGGGCAGGGAGAGTTTCTGGTAGCAATAATTATAAAAGAATTCAAGGGTGAAATTGCTGAATAACGTCTGATGATAATGTGTAACGATGATAATGTGTAACAGCTCATATAAAACTCCTTTTGTACCCAAGTACTGAAAGGTGGCAAATGGGTTTTTAAAACCTATTTCATGGAGAATTTAAGCTTTTGGGTGGCATATTTTTTGCCAGGCAAATTAATAGAAACCTCAATAAGAATAGTATAAGAGAGCTTCTCATATTGCAAAGTGCCTGTAAAGTGTCAATATAATTCCTTTTTAAAGATAAATCCTTCTTTACAAACCTGTTTGTAGAGGTCAACAAGCATGTGAATAAGGTTTTAATTGACATCTTTTCAATTGCTAAAAGACTTTTCACTAAATCCTTTGGCAAAGATTTTTAAGAAAACTAAATTTGTGTAAGAGTATCCCTGCCTGCCAAAAAGATACTTGAGAGGTAAGTGAGCTGAGGAAGTTTGGTGACGGTTAAGTTCTCCAAGGTAGTGAGGATAAAGAGAGGTCAAAACATTGTGAAAAACTCTAATGAGACTGAGAAGCCAGACAATACATGGTTGATAAAGTTCCAGCTGGATAAATGTAAAGCGATCCATGCGCAAGGAAAACTTCGGGTAGAAAGTAATTTGCTATGAATTGGCCATTAACACTTGGGAGTGAGATCTCAGGTTTATAGTAGGTTCCATCAAAACATCAGCTCAGAGTTCAGGACTGATCCACCCCGAGTATTGTATATGATTCCTGTCCATGTCTTCAAAATATTTGAATTAATTTGTTTAATTG
This sequence comes from Pterocles gutturalis, assembly GCF_000699245.1. Classification (NCBI taxonomy): domain Eukaryota; kingdom Metazoa; phylum Chordata; class Aves; order Pterocliformes; family Pteroclidae; genus Pterocles; species Pterocles gutturalis. The sequence goes on along the minus strand of NW_010139657.1, from coordinate 87,485 downwards.
TGATAGAATTGATAAGGGCAACAAGGATGCTCAAAGGAATTGAATGTTTTCCATGCACAGAATGACTGAGCAACACAGAGATGACCTGGGATGTGGTACAGGTCTTATAAAATTGAGGTGCATTAAGCTACATATAAATGAAAATAGTTGTTTCCTGACACAGCAGATTGTAGGTGTTAGAACTCACTGCAAAGAGTGGGGGCAAGATTTTACATCAGCTGAAGGGATGACTATGCAAGAGAAAGTCACTCTGATTTACTGAATACACAGAAAACACCTGTCTCTGGAAAATTTATGGTGGGAAAAATGTGTGGACCTTGTGAAAATATTTGGAGGAAATACCATATATGTTTTTGCCGCTCCTGCTCTTCTCTTGATAGCTACATATGATTGTTTTGGGGAATGAAACGATAGGCTAGATGGAGCTTCAGTAGAGTTGAGCTGTTCTATGCTTTTGTATTGTCTGTTGCTGCATTTGCATTTTTGGGGTGCTTTGAAAGTCATTGTTGCCAGTCTTAGTAATTGTAGAGTATTTCTCATGTTCACATGTTCTGAAATCAGGAAATAGAAGAATTAGTAGTAGATTACTGCTGAAACCTGTCCAGATTCTGTTAATCCTTGCTCAGGTGGTTTTAAGGAGACTTGTTGGAAAAAGATAGTATGTTCAACTTTATTGGAAAGACATTTTTAAATTTAACTTTTTATTAAATAAGTTGAGATAGGAGAACAAGACTAAAAGGCTGTTAAACCAGAGCACTGTGAATTGCTTTATTAATTCTTCCCATAGCATAAATAGTATAGTGCAGATTTTTATTTGCATTTGTGAGAGCTGTTAGCTTCTGTTGTTATTTTGTTTTAAAGAACTGGTTTTTAAATACCAGTGCTCCCTACTGGGCAAAGTATGCTGCGTCATTTCCTAATATATACCTCAACAAATTACTCTCACCCTCTTTCCTATTCCCTCCTTCCCTGCAACGAAGAGGATAATTTTGTGTGGTGATCTTGAGATCAGTTTACCCTGCAGCATTAATCTTCTAACAGAGAGATACTATTTTATTTTTCCAGCATGCTGTAATCCACCCCAGTTTCTGATATATTTAAAACTTATTAATTGTTAATGCTGCACTTCTTGAATTCTAATCATGACCAGGCTACATGCAGGGCTCCGATTTGGGAAGGATCATTAGCCATTCCCTGGGGGATCCTGAGCGGTACATTCTGGAGGCAGTGTGAGCTGTATTATTTGTGAGAGTTTGCCCTTGTGCTGCTACATCTGTTTGAAACTGGGACTTTTTTCATAGTCTGCATTGTGTGGTTTTGAACCGAATTGCCTAACGCTAGTGCTGTGGATTGTTATCTGGAATGCACAGAGGAATCATTGATCACTGCTGCCTTTTCCCTTTTTTTAAACGGGACTGCAGACACTATATTTGCTGTTTCTTTTCACCGATCTCAGACACTTCAGATGGTTGAGGTACTTTACAGCATTGCTCTCTTGTTCTAGATTACCTGATCTAACAATTACTGGTTAAGTTGTAAAGCAAAACATATCTTCCATTTAAAAAAAAAAAAAAAGCTATTCCCTAATGATACAGCAATCTTTTAATATATATTATAAGTGTAGTAATATATATCAACTGGCATATCTATTTTAAAGTGGATGCTCAAAAAACTTTTACTCTGCATGTATAATTGTGATATATTATGGAGGGTGATGCAATATATGGTAAAAGTCAGAAACAGAATTTTTTATTATATTTTAAGCTTTTAAACTTTAGACTGTCACTATATTCTAGAAACAGAGGAAAGAGGAAATATTTATTTTAGGGTTTTTTAGACTTTATCACATTAATTGTAACAACACTAATGTAATTTAGTAATTCAGTAGTTCATTCTAGACAAAGTGTTTTTACTTCTGTAGTTGTCTTAATATGGTACCCCTATGGCAATAGAATACGGTAATTAATGGCAAAAGCTGATAAAAATTGTATCATCTCTCCAGAAAGTTTGTTAGCAATTATATTTGCAAAACCATGCATTTGGTTTAAAAGGAATGTAGGAAGACACCTATATAACTGTAATCCAAAAAAAAAAAAAGTGTTTAATGTTAGGTAATAGATTATTGGAGAATGTAATCTTAGGCAGATATGATGCAGTCTGTTTTTCTTTAAATTTGTGTATTTGTGCATGTGCATATATCTGGAGAAAAATCCTCATTAGTGCAGGCTTCTCTGTATGTTTAAATGTGTAGAAAGGGAAAATTTCAGTCTTTTATCCTCAGGTTTAGAGAGTCTGGAAGCAGCTGATTTACTGTAATAATTGTTTCACTAATGAATCAACAACTTCAACTTTTCTCTCTTCCTTTTGTATTTCAGCTTAGTATCAAATATGTGATATGTACAATCTAAGATTAACCAGCTAGGTTTGGTTTCTTCAAATAGTACTGTACAGGAGAAAAAAAAAAATCACTCTAACTGCAAAGCAAGCTTCAGAAAAATATAACTTTATAACAAATTCAACTTTTTTCTCATGTGTTAGTTTAAAAACAAGGTTGGGAAATGAGCACTTATCTTTTCTTCTCCTGTTTTCCTGATTCTGAACTCCTGTTCAGAATCCATTTCCGATCTTAAATAACAATGGAGGACCACACGTGCACACATGCTCATAGGATAACGTGCGTTGAAAGAGACCTCAGAGGTCATCTGGTCTGACGTAGTACTCGGAGCAGGATCAGCTGTGAGATCAGATCAGATTCTCTGTTTTTTATGAGTTAGAAAAATATGCTTTAATCTTTTTTCAGTCAGGAAATTAATTTTAATCTGTATCCATGCCACATCAGGAAAAATTACATGCTGAATTGAGGCCTCGATGCAGTAGCAGTTATGAACTCTTTTTCCTTAACATCCAATGGTGTTCCCCAGCTCCTGCAGTGTTAACAGCAGAGCTCTCTGCAATCCTGGCAGTATTGCAAACAGGTGACCAACAGGAGTTTTGGTGTTTAGCAAAGTTATAATTAGTTGCCAGTTCCTGAAAATGTTTGGTCAAATTTAGGGTTAATGTATTTGGTGCTTCACTTATCTCAGATTTTTCAGTGTCAATCTGTTTTCTGAAGCTTGGTAACTTTGATACCATTTCCTGGTGCAGACACTCCCTGTATGTTCCTCTGAACTTCACCCAACCCGTGGGCTCTGTCACTCATCAGTTTGAGTGTTTGGGGATTGTGACATTTTTTTCCCAGCAAGTGATGCTTCTAATGGAGCCTGCAGAGGACCTCATTTCACAAAGAGGTCTCCAGGAGAGAATATTTTCCAAATAAGTGCTAATAACTATCACTGACCAGAAAAACAAGTAGAGATAAATGACAGTGATTTGTTAGGGGGCAAAAGTGCTTTATCATAATGTGTCTGTTGGATCAACAGGTGATAGGGGAAGGCTTTCAGGGGAGCTCTTTGCAATTCGGAAGCAATAGTGGGGCCCTGCAGCACTCAGGATGTGCAGGGTTAGGGGAGTAACTCTTTAGTAGCTTGGAGATGGCAGCAACAATGGAGCTGCTTTTTCTTCACAAGCTCTGGCAGGCTATCAATTCCCTAACCTGTGTTAAATCTAATTATTAGGAGTGCTGAAATTTTACATCCTCCTGTTTATCTCAAAAAAGTAAAGAAAAGGCTTCCAGCAGAAAGTGTTACTTTTGCTTTTTCTTCTGTAGTGTGTATTGCCCTAAAAATTTGTAAATTGATAATTGTTTGTTCTCCAGATGGATCCTGTGCAAAAAGCAGTCATAAACCATACATTTGGAGTGTCCATTCCCCCAAAGAAGAAACAAGTAATTTCCTGTAATGTCTGCCAGCTTCGCTTTAACTCTGATGTGAGTATTGGCTATTTTGTTCCTTTATTTTTTTCTGGTACAATAAGTATAATTAATCTAAACCTCTTTTTCTCAAACAAATCATTCCCGTTCTGCCTGCATTCTGTTCACCCTGCTGGGCTGATCTTTTGTCCACTCAGAGGTGGAACTCCATAGAGGTACATTGCTCTTTGATTGTCTTGGATGATGCTGGCACAATATCCAATGCCACATCCATTGATCATATCCCATTTGACAGTCTAATAACCTTCAAGAGGTACTGCAAAAGGAAATCTTTAAAAAAAAAAAAAGGGGGGGGGGATAGGGCAGACAGAGAAGCTTCCCTGGGAGTTCTCTTCGTGTCATACCTGCTCTTCTTCCAGAAGAAAGATCTGTTTTTTCCTGTTGTTCCTACATCCTTTCTGAATAGTATGTCTTCTGATTTCTTCTGGTAACTTTCATTTGTAATAAATATGAACATTTACTTTTAGCTGTCTTTTTGAGTATGATAAATTTCAAGGAAACTGTTTTCTGCGGCATAATTTAAAAAATGCATTCCAAAAGAGTACATTGATACATTTAAACATATATCCAATTGATGTTTTTCCTGGGTAGCTTGAAAGTTAGAGAAATTCAAGAAAAGTATGTCTAAGAAAATTGTGACCTTCAACAACCAGTTTTACTTTCTTGTCTAGGCTGGTAAGGATTTTGAAGCATTGCTATCTTACCTTCAAATAGATTTCTAAATCTATCATATTTTGACAAGCTTATTAAACTTTCTTTGAAGTGGCAATATCTACTTAGTTAACCAATTTCAAAAGTCATTATTTAAAATTTAATTCACTTGTCTTTCTTACTTAAGGTTAAGATTTAAGGTTAAAAAAAAAAAAAACAACCAACCTTTCTGCTCTGATACGTGGTCCAGATACCTACTTTTACTGATTAAAACAAGGAACCAAGGAATTTTTAAAAGTTTCCTTGTGCTCCATGGATCTGAATCTTTTTTCTGAGTTGGACCTTACTTCCTCACTAGGGGGGGCAGCTCAGCCTGTTCCTGGTCTTCCCGGACCTCCTGAGGTCCGGGTCTCTCTGATGATGGGTCCTGTCCCCAGAGGAGTCGCTCCCTTTGTCTGCACTGACATGCAGGTGGACGAACAGCACTTCAGGCAGATGGAGTGAATCACAATTTAGTGGCTCAAACCTAAAAAAGAGCTGAAATATTGTATCACTTTGTACATCTGCCAAACAAGCAATTTTTCCTATCTAGACTTACTGCCAAAGCAGAACAAGAAGTGGGTATCATATTCCACTTTCAATAGAGTCATCACAAGAGCAGGGCAGATTAGGCTTGTTTCCTCTTCTGGGGCGAGTGTATTCATACAATGTCGTGCTCCTTTCTTTCTAAATGTAGTATATATGCTCAGTCCTAGTTACTAGAAAATATCATCATCCTTTTGTAATAGCTGCTTGTAAGGAAGGATGGAGTATCATGACTGTGTTGCTGTTAGTGATAAAATGCAGTTCCTTACTTTCTATAGCAGTTTGCTTTACCAGGACGTTCAAGAACAACCTGGAAATTTGATTTTAGAATGTGCTGAGATTCTTGTAGTGTTACTAATGCTAGAAAGTACTTTAAGTTTCACAAATATTTCAAAACTACAGCATACAGGAATATTTGGAGAATGAGTTTTTGTAGTATAGTACTTCTATTTTAAAAGCTATCTAGCCTTTCATCGGATTATTCAGCTTTTCCTGGGAAGCTTACATAAGATTTTAAATCTTTCCTCCAGGTTCAGTCTCTTGACCTTGAGAGTTATTTATCTGTTTGTTGCCTTTTTTTTCTGTTTGTTTGCCTTATTTTGTTCAGCTATTATTCTCACCACCACCCTCCCATAATCTGCATTGTCATAATTTCACTGAGATAATGCTAGTGGCCTTTCAACTGAACTCTGCAGACTCTTTTGTAATCCCTTGATGGAGCTTTCTTACACACACACATGCATGTAGGTGAATATTTTCTTGTGGCAGTTATTCCTTGAAAATATGATGCATAATTCTTTTTTAGCTTGTTTAAAGCTCCTTTATAGAAATAAAAATGTGGACTCTTTGCTTGTATTTTTCTTTTTTGTGAAATTATAATGTGAAATTATGGTTAGGGAGTAGAATGGTCTTCAAAATCCTTCCTCTGTTTGTGGATTGGGGAAAAGGGAGTCAGATATTTGTGAACCTGGTAGCTGTTGAATTTTTCAGTGAATCAGTTCCACCATCTAACATCCTAAAATACTGAGAACCTTTTGGGTGACATCAAACTGTGCTAACCTGCATTAAAACCTTGAGCATAGCACATTGCAGAACAAGATTTGTAGTACAGCCACTTCATGCTTGCAGCTTCTTCTAGGTCTGCAAGGCAGACATGCTCCTTATTGTTGATGGGCATTTTGTTCCTTTGAACTCCTTTGACCTAATTTATGCAAGCAAATGAAATAAAAATGATAGAAGTAAGCAATTAAGTAGTTTTTTTACTTCTGTTCTCCTAAATGAGTTTCAATTGTGTGGTGTTTGAAGGTTCTGAGCTGATTCTAATAGTGCTTTTATCTATTGCATAAATAACATACAGACCTGTGGATATTTTACTGAAAGGAGAAGAAAATTGGTTTCCTCACCTGCAATCTTTTCCTCACACTGTGGACACTCACTGGTCTGGATCAATAGGCCGAAAAAATTCAGACTAGTCAATTTATAGTTGTCAAACCTCCCACTAAATATGGTAAATTGTGAAGGTTTCGGTTTTCTTCTGCTAATGTGTCTGCAGGTTTAGCTTTGTTGAGAGTGTTCTGGCATCAGATTCAGAGGTAGGGATCTGCAGCTATCTGCAGGAAGAAAAAGTCTGATATCAGGGATGAAAGGAAGTTTTAAAATAGGTTGTCTCCAATGCGGGAGTAAAAAATCTGATGTTGAAGTGATTGATGCCTTCTATATTTTGAAACATAAAAGTTGCTAGAATTATGCTATTTTTCTTCTACTATATTTTAATTTGAAAAGTGAAATCTTCAGACTCTCCTAGCCTCCTGTACTTTTAAAACAATTTTTGAAAGTACAACATGAGGAAAACAGTTGCTTACAAACTCTAAATTTGGTCTTGTTTTAGCCTGATCTGTTTATCTTCTTCCAAAAAGGAAATTATGGATTTTGACTCATACTCCTAGACATTTGTCATCATATTCTATCTGTCCTTTTTCTACTATTCATTAGCTGCAGTTTGGTCAATTTGGAAGTTATGTTTTTCTGCTAATAAATTCTGGCATAAACAGTTTGAGCAAACCCTTCCAAGCTCTGTCAACTCCAGGAGAAACTGTAGTACATAAGAGATGATCCAAAGTCTTGAGAAACAGAAAAATAAAATGCCATCTCTGTGAAGTAACACCAAACTAAAGTTGTTGTAATAGCCTGAACTTTGAAGTCCTTGAATTCGAATTTTATCTGTAATACTGGTATTGACCTGACAACAGTGATAAGTGAGGTTGCTTCAACAGTATTTTTTGCGTGATCTAGTTAAGATGCTCTGGCTGGTCCTTAGAGTGGGATTAGGTGCCTAAACCTAAGTGTCTTTTTATTTGAGTATCTGAGGACGGCCTGGGACATCCACACCGGACTCATGGACCTGACAGAGGACCTGCAGTTGGAGGTCAGGCAGGACACCTGAGTACATCCCAAATTATACTTGACATCTGTTTCTGGAACTGAATTCCCACTCATTAGGTTTGCTTCAATTTTTTTTTTTTCCTTTCTTCTTCTTTTTTTTTTTTTTTTGGGGGGGGGGGTGGAGTGGGGGTTGGGCATAAACAGGATTTAGTGAGGAGAAAAAGCATCAAAAGAAATAGGAGAAAGTTAATTGACCTTAAGATTATGATACCGGAAAACTGGAAAGGTAGTAGACCTCTCAACAATTCAAGGGAAGTGAAATGGGGAAAAAAAAAAAGTGGAGAGGGAATACAGAAAAGGGCTTTTTCCTAAACTAATTTTTAGTGGTGGTAGATACCAGGAGTCAACGGCTGTTGAATAAAGTTGAACATCTCAATTTAGGAAGGATAGCGTTAGGAGTATTGGTGGTTGATGAGATTGATTCAGATTTGATTGAGTCAGAATATTCAAAGGGATACTCATTCTAGCATGCATAAACTTTATTATGTTATGCAGAGGAACATACTTCCATAGAAAACGGTTTAAAAAAAAAAAACAGACACAATCCATTAATAGTTACAGTTGGATTTCCTCCAGTATATTAGAATAAACATAGGTGTTTCCATCTTTGCATCAAAATATCTGTTAACACCATTTTATCTTTTGATTTCTACATAATGATGAAACAGTAGGTGTTTCAGTGCGGCAATGACTAGTGTGTCAGGAAAGTCCTAGCTATGGTCTTGTGCTATAATCCAGCTCAGGAAAAATGAGAAATATCTCAGTTATATTTACTACCACCAGAGACCATGCAGCAGAAGAGGAAGGATCCTCTTCATGGAACAGATTGTGATAGTGAGTCAGATTTCACGCTTGCTTAAAGGCCACCATAGCAAGGGATGTAATTGTATTCCACCAAGAGGAAGCAAGACATGCTGAGAAAAATCTTGGTGTTTGAAAAGAAGTATTTTTTTTTTCTTTTTAAGAATTCTGGGATTCCTTCCAAACCCATGGTATTTCTATGGGGACTATAGATAAGCTGTTCTAAATAAGTTTTCATATTAATTATGTAGGTCTGATTTGTTGATATTAGTTATTTTATTTACAGACATTCTAGCAGAAACAAAAAGCAGCTTAAGTGAATTTGCTGAATCCTTATGATAGGACCGCAAGAGGATCCAGTAGCAACAGGGCAAGGGGAGAAGTGGCTGTTTTCTATCCCGCATAGATTCCTTCTCTGCCTACTCTTGGCTCATGCCTTCTGGCCACCAGATGAATCTGCAGCATCTCCTGCAGCTGTTGTGTCTCAATAAGTCCCTCTAGCAGCTGTGCAGCCTTGGCCAGATTGTCCCCAAGGTGTCTATTATATTCTCTTGTAGCATCTGACACTGTAGCTTGCAGCCACAAGAGAAAAGTGAGCTGCAGTTGCAAGAATACCTGTTCGGCTTCTGCAGAATGACTTTTTTCTCCATATCTATGAATCATCACCTTATGCTCAAGTAAAGATCTCTCTGCTCTTCTCCCTCATTATTTGTATTGGTAGTTCACATTGTTCTTGGAACTTGGGCACTATACAATAATGTCAGTGCTAACTCAGTCCCGTTCCTCAGCAACCAAACCTCTCTGTGGTACAAGCTCACAAATATATTGTGCTAGCAGTCCATGTTTTTTTGTTTGTTTAGTTTGTCATCTGTTGATCATGTCTAAAGGTGCGTCCCTTTGCGCGCTTTCTGTTTCATGTAGAAAGGTCTTTGGCTGTGACACAGCCTTGTAGGTACCATCTTGTTAGTAGGATATCATTTGATTTAAATAAATGTGTTTGCACAGTGTGTTGCTCTGTGAGTAATGACTGTAAGTCAGTATTGCTTTTTGGTTGCACCTGTGAAGACTCAGAAATCAAGAAAAACACCTTGCAGGCAGAGCAGAAAAAGCAGGTGTTGGGCATTAAGAGATGCTGAAGGTCATCTTATTGTTGAATGCATTTATAGCTAATAAAAATTATGTGATGCTAGTGAATATCTTTTTAAAAAGCCAGAAGACAAATTTTTGAAGTTCAGCAAGTATTACTAAATGTTAAGTTTGCAAATTAATGAATCGCTTATGCTGTCAAGAAGATAACAGGCAAAATAATCAATAGCCTAAAATAAAAATCTGCAGAACTGTCATCATATTTTGTCAAATGTTTTACATTTTCCCTATAAATAAGACTATTTATATTGATTCTTTGGGTTTGGAGGGTAGTGAAGCAGATAGGAGGTAATTAAAAGCATAAATCTCAGGAACTTGTGAAGGTAATTTTCTGTTTTGTAGACAGAACTGACAAAATGATGAAAGTTTTTAGCTCCAACATGACAGAAATATTGCATGATTATAGGGTACAGGGTTATAACATGCTCAAAGTTCTGTGCAAATAACAGCTGCTTAAGCAAGCTTTCAACTAAGTTTGGTTAGATATTTAAAATAGGAGTTGACTTCTTATGACATGGCTTCACAGCTTTTTGATTTTTCTGTGTCCTTTTCAATAGTAATCTCCCTTACTATTTGGAGCAATTAGGTTTTAGAAATCACATAGTTTTGGTATAACAAATGTATGAACACTTCAGTTTTGCAGATTTCTTCAATTACATCTATTATTAATATCAAATAAGATAAAACTAAATTTTTCAACACCACTTCCTAATTTATCACTTCATGTAATTTTTATTAAAGTTATGATTCCAGTATAAATTCCTCTTAATTTATATACTCACATGAGTATACTTACTCTTACAATACAGTTCTAATGAGAAAACTGTGTGATCAAAGATTTTGTAGACCTCTTACTATTTTAAGAAAAGGAGCTTTGTAGTTTAAAACCTGCTGTGAATTAAAATGACAATATGTTATGGATATAGAGATCTCTCTACTTCTTCACTCTGGCATAGTTAGATGCCTTCTCTACCAGGATCGCTGCCATTGCACCCATGTCAGGAGAGCTCTTATAAGGGTGCTGCACACCCTTCATTAAACCACTTCTCCTAACCACCTAACCTAATGCAATTATGGTTAGCCTGGCTACTACCACACTAAGAGATTACCTGCAAAAACAATGAAATTTTTTCTACTTGTGACTATGTAGTTATGATGGAATTCTGTAGTTATCAGGAATTCTGGAAGTTACAGCCTCGTTTAGAGCCATGCTTTTACAAAAATACTATTACTTATCTTCCAGCACTACTTAGGCCTTATTTATATCTTCCAGACACAAATTCTATTGATTTAAAAATAAGCTTGGGTAGTTCAAGCTATTGTTAATTTAGGATAAAGACCTGAATATTATGAGGATGTTGTAATTATTCTGAAATAATTATAGAATAAGAAAATTCTGTATTAATGATATGCCCCCCTGACACTGGTATCGGCTTGATGTATAAAAGCAGGCAGCTACACAGGTGTTGAGAGGGGGTCTTTCTATAGTGTATGTTGTGACTATCTTTAGGACTTGTTAGGTTTCTTTTTTTTTTTAGCTTAAAATTATGTAAACCTTTTTATGGTATGCAGGAAGAATTTATCTTTGTAGATATTCCAGAACAGAAGTTTTCAGGATTATTACATACCTGTTAAGTCTGCCAGTTGTAAACTGTCTGTGTGGTTGAACTGTTATTGGCAGAAGCTCTTGTGGTATTTTCAACAGAACATTTTTTGCTGGAGGTTACCATTGTATTGACACCAAATGCATATAGCATTGGATATAAAATTGCTGTTGAGAAGGCTTCCCATCCAGGGTAGAATTCCTGTTTCAAAAAGGTGCAGTAGCAAGAGAGAGGGAGCTACGATCCAGCATGTTCAGTTCCATTTAGTTATGGCACTCACCTGGTACTGCAGAGCTTAAGGCATGAACTTGCACTTCCCACGTGGATACTTCAGTCTCCCTTTATTTCTGTGTTTCTCCTTCTTAATGTCTTGCTGCTCTACGTGTATTTAATTTTATGTGTTAATCGTTAGACTGGGTAATGTGGTAGCAGATTCAAGCATTAAGTGTTGGGGTCCAATGGTTTTATTTCCATCAAGACCTGTTGAAGGCCTACTTCAGCTGATCCTGAAGAAACCTGAAAAAAAAAAATCTTCCTATCACACACATGCACTGAACCATTAGACTCAGTCAAACCTTTCATCAGGGGATGATCATTGAAGGGATCTGGTAGGTTAATATTTCATCTCTTTATGTAGTAATAAATTCAGTTAATTAGTCATTCACACACGAAATAGATTCTAAAACTCAGTCACTTGTGAACTGTCAAAATGAATAGTCCTGATTTCAAATATACTGTCAGTCATTGCTCTTCACAGGGATAATCTTCTGTAGTCTTTTGTACTGCAGTCTTACCTGAATTTCTAAGTTTTCTTAAAGGTAATATCACTATCAATGAATCTGTATGATTTGTATGTTTCCTGGTTATCTACATGTTTCTTTCTATATATATATATATATCTATACATATACACATATTCAAGTTTATGTAAAGTAAAGCTACTGAAGTTATTTTAAGAACTATAATATGCTAATGACACATTTATTTTAGAAAGCATGTTTCCATGTAGAAGATTAGGGGTTTGCATTGTTGATGTTTTGTTAGATGCAGTCTCCTATATAAGGCTAATGTGTTGTGTGTAGTCTCACAGTTTAACGTCCTGATACTTAAATTTCAAACTTAATTTGGAGTTGAAAGTAGCTATTAACTTTAGATTTTAAATAAAATGTAACATTTAGATCACTTCTGTGTCTCAATTAAATATATTTTTAAGAGAGGAAAAACTTGTCCTTTCTTACAACAAAGTCATTAATCCTTATGGTGTAAAAGGCTTTCTTAAAAAAAAAAAAAAGTTTTAATTAATTGGGTTTTTTAATTACTACTTAAAGACTTTGAATAGAACTAAAAATCTAGATTGCTTAAAGAGAGGATGGGTGTCCTCCCATCATTTTAAGGTGTAGAAATTTGAAAAATGATGGGAGAATACTACGTATTTATTTGTCTGTAAATTATATTTTTAATTCTTTGCAACTGAATTCAAGCACAGTTTTTCACTAAGCTATGATCTTCTAAATCTTTAGACATTTGTTTAGTGTCTTAAAAATATGCATCCTGTTGATCAAAAGGTAATGGCAGGCAAATGTATAAACATTTTTGTGGAATTTGGCTTGTCAGTACAAAGATATTTTTTGCATTCTGGTATTTAAATGACACATTTATTGCAACTTAAAGTTTTTCTGCCTAATAAGTAGGGGAATTCCATTTTTAAATGTCGCAGTATTCCAAGCTAGTAGACCACACTCAGTTTTAGAACCAAGTGGAAATTAGATTTTCCTTTTAGATAGGGAGTTCTTTCATATGAAATACTTTCTTATTCCACTTTCTCAAAAATTGCCCTCCTTAACCTAGTATGCATTTCATTTAGAAGTTGTAATAATAATAGAAGTTCAATGATGACTTTTTAACTTTGATTATATAAGCAATAAATTTAACTTAATCTTTCTGAAATTAAAAAAAAAAATCCAATAATAATTATTTGTGGCACAGTTAAATTATTTTACTGTTGACTTGATTCATCCCTACAGTAAATGCAGCCCTATAAATTATTATGCAATTAAAAAGCATCACAGTACATGAGTACAGAGAGGTTAGTTAAGGTTACATATCTTTATTTTGTTTTTTCCTAACTTTTTTTATTTTCTCAAATATTGTTTTGATGATACAGAATTTGCATGAATTAGTTGTACTTCATTTAGTTAATGCTAATGATGATCAAAAGTACATTCAATATCCATTTAAAATATTGTATTCTTAAGATATTTACTCTTAATTTCATTTTGTATTTTATTGGGGTTTTGTATTAAAACTGCTAAATTACGTGAGACTTTTAAGCCTTGTGTGTACAGAACTTCCTTTGCATTACCAGAGCAAAAATAAATGTTCTGCTTCTTAACTAAAAATAAAATTTTATATGTCATGGCTTATTTCAAAGATATGCTTAGTATTTCAGTGGTGTATGTTACAAAGCTTGTAACCTGTATTGTATGGTTGTATTTCTGTCAGAAACAAGTTTTAAATGGGACTGAGCAAATATGTTTGCCTTTAAGGTGGCACCTGTGCAAATATTTTATAAAACGGGTTAGTAATGATCAGGACATTAATAATCAGAATAATTGGTGCCAGTATTAATCAGAACTTGCATTCCAAGTTCAAACGCCCACAGCCATCCTTTTAAAGAATGACTTGCTATGACTAGAAAACTGCAATGTTTTTTTAACACCGTTACGCAGAACATAGTTCTGTGTTGGTATTGCATTTCAGTTACCAAAAGGCAACTGAATCAAATTATTTATCCCACAGTGGATAATAAGCAAACCCTGAACTTCAGGTGTATCTGAAAGGGTTAGAAAATAGTGCTTATGTGGCTAGGAAACATTGCTTCAGTGCCTCAAGGAATGCTCCTCTAACTTCATGTTTGGAAAGAGTATCTGTGTTTCTGCTCATGGAACAGAGATTAGTTGAAAGAGCCTAAAAAACAACGATTTAACAAAACCCAGACACTGGAAGTTGAAACTAGACAAATTTGGTGTAGAAATAAATGGTATGTACTTAACTGAAAAAGTGAACTGCTGAAGCAATTTACCAAAGGTGGGTTTTTAATCCTTTGCTATTTTAAAATCAAGGCTAGACAGTTTTTTTCAGCAAAGGAATATGGACTAGTTCAAACAGTTTTGGTAAAGGCTGGTGTTTTCAGAAACCTTACTTAGATGGTCATAGCAATACCTTTTGGTCTTATAATGTGCAACTAGGAATCTGATAATAGAAAGATTGTAATAATTACAAGACATATCAAAAGTGAGTCCATTCACCACATTTCCATGAAGCTTTGCTTGTGTTTATGGAAATCTTGATTTTAATTCTGCCTGGGCTTGTTTGTTCTCAACAGGTCTCATGTACACTATATGAGGACTGAATGAAGGGAGTCAAAGACTGTAGTAGGTTATTACTGATATTGCAGGCATTATTATTGCAAATATCAGCAGAAAGGCTTATTATCAAGGAATTGACTTACTAAGTCTTTCTCTTGAGTGCACTTATGTCTCTTATGTTATAGCTTTGGCCTCAGGCAGCATATGATCGTATCAACAGCACACATATGCACAGAGCATAGAGTTCAAATATTTAAAGGGACATCATCAACTTGAGAATACTCAAGAGGAAAATTTTGGTTTTGCTAGTATTTAAAGTATTGGAACAGAAAGGGTATATATACACCTCAATTTTTAGCTTCACTTTCTGTACACTGTAATGTGTGAATAGTTTATTTAATTTTGTTGATGGTGAACACTCCTTCTACTGCATTGTGTAGCAACAGCAAAGGTTAAGAAAAATGGACAAAACCCAGCAAAGGTGGAGAGAGACAGGATGAGACTTTGCTCCTGTGCCTGTGTAAGGCCCATTGACATAACAGCGTGCAAACAGATCTGTGCTCCTCTGCCCACATTCAGAACTGAAGAGGTCCAACCCAGAAGTTGACAAGTGTCCCTTTAAGTAGTGCACGTAGTAGTAGTGGTATAGCTGTTTAGTTTTTTCTTTATAATTCTTAAATTGTGTTTGTACATGTCTTAATGGTTTGAAGGTTTTAAAATTAAGAAATTGTTTCATAGCAATTGATGAGCAGACTCTTTACTGTTTTTATAATGAAGTTTTTTTTAAAAAACCCTCTATTTCAAAGGAATTCAAAGAAAAACTTATCTAGCAGCCTTTCTTACTGAATGCTTGCTTACTGAAATCTCCTATAAAAGTAAAGATGCATCCACACCATGTCACGTACACTATCCTTTTGAGGTGGAAAACACTGTTTCACAAGTTGTATAATAACTTAACAAGCTTTGATGTATACGAACTTCACTCCTCTATTTTAGCAGCAGCTCTCCATCAGTTTTAATTGTGCATGCAATTTTTTGTGAGGATTCCAACACACTGTTTACTTTATTGCCTGGTCCACCTGTTTCTACTCTTCACTTACACTCTGCCATATGATAAACCTGTTATTATGCTGTCCCAACGTGACTGTATTGTAATACCTATTTCTGCTGATCTTAAAATGATTTTCCTTGTTATGGCAGCACTCTTTATGGAATTCAAACATCTTAGATGTTATAGTTGCTTTTTATTAAAAGCATGTGACTTGCTTCATGGCTCACTTCATTTAACACAGTGAACTAAATAAATAAACTAAAATAGTCGTAATCAATTGAAGAGAGAGAACGTTTTTGCATGAACATAGTAAGAGTTTACTTGTACTGATGTTGTTATAAGGCCAGTGCCGAGATGTGGTTATCTGGTTACATGAAGCATGCTTTCTCTGAGTGTTTTACTTTGAATATACTACAATATTAACTTTTTTAGTTAATATGTAACCTTCAATAGAGGCACCTAGTTGTATGTCTGAAATAATTTTTTAAAATGATGTTTAGAAATACTAAGAATGCAAAGCTATTGCTAAATAGTGTAATCTTGTGAAAATAAGACTGGTTTTTTGTATGAAATTGTTTCTTGGCCATTTTTGGTAAATTGATTTCTTAAGGTGTCAAGAAAAATGTTTAAATTCATTAGCTGAAATTTCCAAGCTTTGGAGTTTCTATTATGCATGTAGTTTCTTAGTTTTGCACCTAACAAAGTGGCCTGATTTGTCAAGGCAGCTGGTTATGTAGAGTCAGGAATGATAATGGAGACTCCAAATCACTGAAAAAACAGGCATTTATTTATGTGTCTAGCTTCAGTTGTGCAACTTCAAAAACACTGACCTAGTTTCTCAAGATAGTTTTAAGAAAAAGGTGAAGTAAACGTTATATCACAGTACATATTTCTACTGTTCTGTTTTGGGCAGACCAAGAAGAGTAAATATATATAATATATATAGTATATATAAAGCACTTTAGAGAAAAAAAAAAAAATCCTCTCCTTCTGGTCCTTCAGGTTCCATTTCCCTTAATCTTTGAAAAAATTTATTCAAGGCAATTTATAAAACAATCAAGATGGAGATGTATTTAGTTTTCTGTGTTTTACTTGGGTCCACTGAAGTTTATGGGTATGGTGTTTCTTCATTTTAACCCTTCTATCTTGATCTAAGAGGGAAGTCATAATGTCATTAATGCCTGTTTCAATTGCTGTTAGTGTAACACTGAAAATACTTTGACTTTTGTACTAGCTCAAACAGAAGGAAAAATTCATTATTTAGTCCTGTTACAGTATGGTGCATCTTTCTAACTACAAACATTAAATACTAGGGAACAGTACATGAAAATTGAGTAGCATCTTTCTCAATTGAATGTATTTACATTTTTATAGTGCTTTAAATCTTTAAGCAACATGGAAGCAAAGAATTACATTAGGAGTGACAGAGCTTTATGTAATTTTGAAGCCTCTTTATCTGAGTTACTGTAACATGTACCATGCATTAAAATCCTGTCATTTGAATATGTAAGAACTTACATCTATGAACACTGTTAGTATAAAGCTACTAAAGTTTTCTAGGTGGAATAATATGGTGCCTACTATTGAAAGTGTCACTTTTCTGCCTTGTCATCCTTTGTGTTATATAAAAATACAGAAAAAAGTGAGCCTGATTTGTTCTCCTTTGTAGAGCCAGGCTGAGGCCCACTACAAAGGAAGTAAACATGCCAAGAAGGTCAAAGCACTAGAGGCAACGAAAAATAAACCCAAAGTTGGTTCTTCCAAGGACAGCGCAAAGGCTAACACAAGCTGCTCCACCACGCCAGTCACAGCCAACATCTCTGACAAATCAGGTCAATGAAAACTTTTTGTTCTATGCATTCTTTATTTTCTCCTTCTTTTGGTGTTTGTACAAGAGAATCTGGTTGCATGATAGTGATCCATGATTTGTTTTTCTAAACTATTTACTGTGCTTTCTTGTGCAGAAATGATTGCTTTTTGATATTATCAAAGTGCTTTTTCACATCTGTGAAACATCTGGTGTCCCTGAATGCTAAAGTCTCTTTTTTTTTTTTTAACTTGTGAAATTTGCTGTTATAAAGTATGGATGTTGTTCATAGGACAATAACAGTGGATGGATGTGGGTGGAGGGACAAGTCTGAGATGTATGTATTTAGCTGAAGCACAAGAAACCTTTGTAAGAAATTTTTCATTTCTGAATAGGATAATATTACTCAAACAGGAAAACACACCTACAGAAATGTAGTGAAGCCTCATGGTATGGATATTTCCTGACTTCCATAGCTCATTAGTGTTTCAACATCACTTCTTTCTTTTTTTTTTTTTCCATGTTAGTAATCTGAGGAAGATCAGTAACACTAATTGCAGTGGAGTTGCTTTCTGCTCTGTCAGTGTTGTGTTACTGAATGAAACAGGAGAATTTCCTGAACTCGCTGACAGTCTGAAATACTGTACTTGTTATCCAGGAGAAAGCACCTAGTGTGAATTACCAAACTGTTGGTCTAATAGACTGCTTCTGATAAATGTAATTCTGCCTTAGCAGCCATTTATTATCCTCTTCACCTGGGCTGAGCTTGACTCAGATGCCATAAGGTGAATGACACAGTTTTCTGACATGCCCACACACCAAAAAAAAAAAAAATCTGTATCAGTGGCTATTTGTCATCCTGCTCTCTTCACAGCAGCATCAGAACTGTCTTTGGTTGGGTTGATTCACCCAGCAAATCACATTTTAGGTTTGAGAGAGGTAACATAAATCCAAGTAGTTTCTTCAGGTAAACAAGCCATGTTACTATGAAACAGTAGCAAACTACCATTGATCTAATTAAAATAAAATGTGGACTATTGAATGGAAAGATATTTAAAATGTTTGATAAATATTTTACTCTCTGAAATATCAAAAATAGTTTTGGTTAAAAAAGTTTACTGGTCCAGGTGTACACTGTAAGAACATGGGCAACTGCTTAAGTAAGGTAGCAGTTAAAACTGTAATCGTATAATGCCCTCCCCTGTCTGTGCCAAAGGCTGAGGGCCAAATAACAGAAGTTTCAGCATCTTTTATAAATTCATCTCTTCCGTAAGTCTGGATCTGTCTCGTGTTTCCTTTGCCAGACTGAGATCTGTCCCTGACTTAATTTTCTTCTCTGTGCAATGTACCTAAAACCGTTCACACATCTACATACAGCTTTTGATAAAATAATCTAACCAAGGACAAGGGAAACCTGCTCTTGATATTTTTATATTGCCCTGTTTTGACAGTGTGTACTTTTATGCTATTAATTACTATGCACAAATTAGACAGATTACCATCTGTGTTTGTTGGATTATACCACTGCAAGTGTTTCTACATTAAAATAAATCACTGTGGTGATTTAGTGAAATGCTTTCTTCCCATTGGGAGAACAGTGGGATTCTCTGTGAAGGAGAGGCTCCTCAGAGCCTGTTAATGCTTTACAGGAGATTGTGGATGGGATGTTTGGGAGGACAAAAACCTGAACCTAGAGTGGCAAATTCCCTGTATACGCAGGGAATGCTCATTGCAGAGGGGGAGAGTGGCTTGGAGATTGGGGTTTTTACCAGGCTATGAACTTGAAATCAAACCGTAATTCTGTTCAGCTAGACTTTCCCTTACAGAGGAAATGTTCTTTGCCATATGTTAGCTCTTGAAAATAATGCTTATTGCAGCTAGAGCAATCACTGTGTTGCTTCTGGGAATCAGTGGTGGGGTGGGTTTTTTTGCCTTGGAGCAAATTAACTGATAACTTATTTTCTGAATATTTTAACACAGCTTTCATTCTCTGAGAAATTAATTATTACTATATATTAACTGTATATTTTAGTTTTCTTTAAAAGATTTCTGATACTAGGAGTTTCAGTTCATGTGTGTATTTGTGGTCTTGTTTTTTTATTCTGATTTCCTGAGAAAATGAGACTTACGGTCACATCATCTATCCTTATCTCTGTTATCCTCTGGCCCTGTCTTCACAACTTTGACTGTATTGCCTAGTGTCAACAAAATTCATGAGATGGAGAAGTTTTAATGAAGCTCCTATAAATTTGATGAAAATTGGCACCTGGGTAGAAGAGAAGCCTTAATTTATGGTCCATCCTGAGAGATGCTACCATGTGAGCTCTGTTTTGCTTGGTCTGCTGACTAGCCAGGCACTACGTTTGCCTTCAGGATGGGGGATTTGAGAGTGTGTATGTGGTCTGAAAAAATTACATCAGAAGGACGTAAGTTAGGGCTAAGTGGAATCAAGGAAATTCCACCGCTTTTGGTGCTTAACCATTGTCCTTTGAAGGATTGCTAATTTCCTGAGAAATGTTTATCAAGAAATAAGTCACTTCTGGTGTCCTTTTCTTATGGAAGAGGACAATTGGATGCTAAACAGAGGAGACAGTTTTAAGTTCTTGTGTTCCTTTGTTATCTGCTGTACTTGAACTGCTATTAGTGTGCAGAATGAGGAGGGAGTGTTAGAGTAAACTGATAAACTGAATCTACTGGGCTCTTATGTAGGTCTGCTAATAAAGGGACACAACCGGCACGACTAGCAGCCTTTTTGATGTGCCATCATTTTGAGTGACATAATGATGAATGATCTGGAGCTCTCCAGACTGGACAGTTGCTATATATTGAACTAAAATGTCAAATTAACTTTGCTACAGAGCCATGTCTTCTGTGGGTCAGGCATAGCATGAGATCCAAAATACTTATTTGTCATAAGTCACTATTGTAGTAGTAACGGGAAAAAAATTTCACTGTTAGCTCAACTTGTGTGATGAATCTATCAAAGACAAAATCCAAATCCATCCAGTCATTTTTTTCAAAACTTACGATGCAGTGGTCTCTACAGCTGTTCGTTTCAACTTGAAAAGTGTGGCTGTTGGTAGAGCTACAAAAGTTAAATTATTCTTTAAGGTCTTTTGGGAAGTTTCTAGAAGAATATGGGCTCTGGCAGACAAAGTGGTGTCAGCCAAATGGAGGAGAATGACTCTGTAACTCAGTCTGAATATGACAGTGCCCAGGTTGTGAGACAGTGGTCTTCCCTGCTGATGTTAATAATACATTATGACTCAGAAATGACTTTGTAAATTGATCATCAGCAAACATGTAACAATAAAACCATATTACTGTAATGCTGAATTGGCTGCAAGCTCAGGTAAGTGGATATTGATGGGCTGGATTGCACAAGTTTTGCATCCTAACGTGGTTAGACTGCAGTGTGATCTTATTCTCAACGCTTAACTCTTCACCATTTAGAAAATACTTGTTTATTGCTACCTGTAAGTACCACCATCCTACCCTGTTCACTATTTCTGGAGACAGGAAGAAAATGCTACAGGTGATGCATGACAAGGTGGTTGCTCCCGTACCTCTTGCTGGGTCATGTCTGCTCATCCTAATGGGTATTTGCAGATTGGAGGTGTCTGTAGGGGACCCTTTTTGTAACCTGTCTCCCACACAGTTTCTCTAACCGCCCAGGAAGTCTAGTAACAGCTATATAATAGTTTCATACACTAGAAAATCTCTACTGTGACACTGCAAGCTTTTTGTAGCTGCTTTGAGACATGATTTCAGAAGAGCAGTGTTAACAGCACTGGCAGCTGCTCTTTCGTGTGGGGCACATATTCCCTTCTGTCCCTGTGGAAGCCCAGGATTTTCAGCATGGCTTCAAACAGAAGTATACATATATGTATGTTGTATGTGTATAGCATTGCTTTAGAAAAGGGCAGGAGTAGCAACCAGTACGTAACACAGTTTAGAATATTTAGAGTATGTTTTAAATATAGCTCTGAGAATGCAATAGAAGATGTGATCACAGAAAGTGTCTGTGATCCCAGGTTACCGTAGTCTAGATGCTTACAGTGATGAGTCCTTTAGGAATGCATATGATAATAACTGGATTGAAATGTCACTGCTTACTTATCAAGCAAAGAGGATTTCTTTGATCATACTTCCAAATCAAATAGTTCGAAATGAAGCAGGCAGATGATGTGGTATCACCTGCTTTGCATTTTGCTTTGATATAAAAATCAGAAAGTAAATGCAAGTGTTTTAAACTACTCAAAAGAGCCAAAACCAGTTTTCAGATTATAAAAGTAAGGTCTTCTTTTTTTTTTTTCTTTTTTTCTCCTGTCTTTGGTGCATTCGGTATATGCTCTATTTCCCTTGTGCCAGTGAAAGCTGATTGTGAAATTGTAGGTATGGGCATTTGAAGTTCAGTCCTCCTTCAGATAAGATCAGAAGGCTCTGCTTCTTGGGACTTAGTAGGTACAGATAAACCCTTTGGATGGTCTATGAAAACTCCTTTTTGTTCAGCTGGTGCAGGGACAGGCAACATTACAAACCTAACTAGGCCAAATTCTAGACCCAGTTTCAAATCCTGACCCCTCTTACTCCTGCTTTGTTCTGTAGCCGTGTCTCAGGGCAGCTCAACAAGCAGTTGACAGGGTCATGGTGGTGATGTTCCAGCATATGAAAAGTCCTTTGCTGATCCGCTGTGTATGGCAAGGACGGCAGGAAAGGGATGCTACTGGAAAGCTGTTTGCCACCTTCTCGATCCTAAGCAGGCCCTGTAAGAGTTATTCCAGCCATTACAGCTGCATCGCTAAAACCAGCTGGAGGCTGTTCTGAGGATCATTGTAATTCTAGACTGTGGTACAGAGTCTGACACGGAATGGGCTAGCTCACATTTTGTAAACAGCCTAGACATGTTGATGGACCTAATAAATGCCACTTGATGTCATGTGGACATGTGGTAATTAGTTGGCCCATTAGACAGGACTGGCAACTCCAAGCTTTATCAGAGTTAGAAAAGTTGATCTGGAGGTCTTTTCTGTGGGTTTTAGTTCATTAAGGGCTTTCTGTGAGTGCTTCAACAACACAAGCAAGTGTTTTTTCCTTTTATTCCTAAAGTAGAGTGCAGCATGTTGATTCACACTTATTGAGGAAGATTCCAATGGGTTGGATTTCTCCAGTGTCCCAAGCAGCAGTGCTATTTATTTATCAACTACCAATGAGGTGTAATGTCCCAAGGGAGGGCTCAGTTTGTATTTCACAAGTCCACCATCAGGACACTCCCTTAGTCATGTTGCTTTCATTGCTTATTTTAAAAATCTTTCTGCCAATGCTTAAATTCTAAACTTTTTCCATATAAATCTCAGTACGTGGAGTAATCTCAAACATTATACCGGTTCTCTTAAAAAAATCCCTTTTCACCTTAATGTTTATTTTCATTTATCACCTTGTTTTCTATTTGTTTACATAGCACCAGTAAACTTTTCTTTAAATGATCCTTCAGAAATGGGTAGGAGATAGAAACACACAGCCTCTACAGGTGAACTGTGGTGTGTGTTCTGGTGAGTTCTAGGTTATTTGTCATATAGATATCATTATAAAAACCTCAAAGTTTAGTGTGTGTCTGGGGCATCTTTTCTTCAATCTTTTAATTCTTTGTAATGTATCCAAGCCCTCTTGGGTAGGTAGACCTCAAAATATGTTGTGACAAAGTTGAATTTTGAGGGTGGGGCAGGGAGAGAAAGAGGCTCTAGGAGGGGAACACAAGGATGTGTTTGGCTTGCTGTCCCCCAGTGTCAATGAGCCATATTTAGAGATTCTGTCTTACGTCCCTCAGAGATGCTTGTTGTTACGTCTAGCCTCCATCAAAAACTACTGATAAGCCTCATCAGTTCTTCACATTTATTCTTACATAAAGAATTCTGCTGAAGTTATATGCTATGAAATAGTCATGCATCTGTGTTTTTATGTGTATTCAGATAGTGCCTGGTCAGCACAGGCATATTTCTGTTAGATAAAGGCATTAGTTTATGGTCAACTAAGTAGTAAATTAAATCATATTCAGCCACCAAGGAGAGTAATTTCAAGGGCATTTTTCCATTTAACCCTCTGAGGATGGTAAGTTTTGTTCTCTTTTCATTCGATGTTTCACAGCCATCAAGGTCACTCTGTATTGCTGCCTGTTGAAGCTATGTCTCCGATACGTAGGAAAAGGCACAGTACAGAGTTGGCTGCTTGACCACAGTGCTTTTATAGTTGGTAATATAAAATAGAGCTAATAAATGCTCATTAAGTTCCATCACAGATACACTGTTGCAAGTACCATGCATGCATTTACATGAACACTATATTATTAGTATTGATATGTAAAATATACTGTCGGTGACACATGTAATGCCTGTATTGGATTTAGTAGTAAATAGCTTCTGGGCATTTTCTGGTGGGTTATTTCAGCAGCTGTTTCAGGAAGTTGCTTTTTGGTTTATGCTCTTAGGATGAAAGGTTCGTCAAAAGGATAATTAGCAAATCAAAATCTATTAACAGGAAATCATTATAGTAGTTGGATCTTTAAACACTTTCTTCCCCATCATTCTTACTGTTCATATATTTCAAAAGTGGATATTCAAGCCTCATCCCTCTTTTTTGTGTCTTACAACCTGAATGGAAGAGCAGTCATTCTGCACATTTTGGTGTTGAAAAACTGCTGGGAGCTCCTGGAAGTCTTCAGGTATTTCTTCAGTCTGTCTGTAATAATGCTAACTGGCTCATATCAAGTTCTGCACCTCTACTGAAAAATGATTATAGGTACCATTAACTGAAAAATAAGCACTGTGGCTGCCACAATTACATTGATGAGCTGTTGCAATTCCTGTTCAAATTGAAAAGGTCAATCTTTTCTTTCTCCAGTTATATCAATCAGAAATACATGCAAGCAAGTTTTTGTTTTGAAGAGATGGTAAGCTTTTTCTCCTGCAGTAATTTAAGCAGAAGCTCAGCATCAAAAATATGTTGTAAGATTAAATAAGACTCTTTTTGAGTGCTCTGCTCTGTGCCTGAGCATTCCTACGTGCCCTGCATCATTAAGCCTGTATATCACTATTACTTATTCCAGTTCTAAAAACTGGAATTTCAGTGCATTTTTTTTTCATTATCAACCTTTAAATTTTATGTAGTTTTTTGTACTTTGGGGAGAGGTAAAGATACACATTGGACCAAGCAAGATTGACTCTACTAAGGTTGCTGGACAGTGGGAGCCAGAGCCAGGGATGTTCATTTAAAGAATCCATTTATATACATTGAATCTTTCAACACTCTCTTATATTGTGAAATCAGGCATCTGTTTTTCTTGTTTGTTTTTCTAGTTATGTGCCTACTGAATATCCAAAGATTTTTTGATAGGATGACGATGATAATGGAATGATAATAAGATGAATATGAAATAACAAAAATTACTAGCATAATGCCAGAGAGGTGGCACTACCAGAACTATTATGTATCACATTCTTTTTATTCATCATTATTCATCACAACATGCTTTTATAAGAGTTCTTGAGTCTTCAGGTAAGCAAATGGAGAAGGGGAGAAAGTGGGACAAAAAAGAAGTAGCTGACAAAAAGAGAGTTGAGACTGAGATACCAATGCTGCTCATCTGCTTTGTAATTTTCTAGTAGGAAGAAAGATGATCCAGAAGTATCCTAAAAAGTGAGGGTTAGGTAATGAGATTTTGTAAAAATTGCAGATTAGAGACATAAAATATCCCCTTCTGCCACCTTAAGATAATTACAATTTTGTTGACAAATGACAGTATTATTTGCCTAAAAAAAATTAATTCATGAACCAAGCGCTAGGTTTCTTTTTAGATTACTAAAAAAATCAGATCGGTGGATATTCTCTTTATTTATGTAGGACAGAAATTAGCCCTTTAAATCCATTAGAGTGGAAAGCTCCCAAAAAAGACAGCTGCTGGTTTTGTTGGCTTTTTAACAAGCCAGGGAGAAGTAGCTTTATCTGTAGCTAATACTTTCAAAAAGTTTATTAAAGAAATACATTGCTGAAGAACTAAGGCCATTCTTTTGATGCCAGACATCTAGTTATCTCACATAATCAGAGAATAAGTAACAGAATGCTAGCAATTATTCATACAGTTGGTGACTGAATGGAGTTTTGTCTGTGTGCAGTTGTGACAAAGTTAAAGATTGTGTCAAGTCTGTAAAATTTGAGTTAAATGTCCTCCTTTTCTCTCAGCCTTTGAGTGAATTTAGTCTCCAAATATAAAAGAATGGGTCAGGCCCAATACTGTTGCTTCAGGATACTTTGGTTTTGCCCCTAAATGAGATAAATGTTCTATTTTTTAACCTTGTTTTGGGAAAACATGTACTTATGATTGGGGAAAACCTTCTTGCTGGTGGCTTTTTTCTGTATTCCTCAGCAACTATTTAAGTAATTGAAAAGATCTCTGAGAGTACAAGCTGGTCTAGCAGCAACTTCTACACAATCAATAATGTTGCTTGATTTGGGGGTTTTTTTGGTAAATGTTATTTTTACTCATCTTTGTTCTTGTAACATAAATGTAAGCAGCATTTAGAGTGCAAGGAAAAACACATGTTGCTAGGGGATGGCAGGCAGTTGTGAAACCAAGAAGTTGGTGAGTTGGTTTTGATACAGAATTGTTCAGAGATCCTGAATGAAAAATAATCAGACACAGATCAGACATTTAAATAGGTCTTTTGAAAAATCTTCCTTTATCATCCTTCCAACCTCAATTCTACCGCTTCTGCATTATTGACTTGGTATGAGAAATATGCTACGTTTCCTATACCATAAAAATTATATATACAAACAATAGGTTATGTATTATTTCCTTATTACTTGTTTTCAAGGACAGTGAAAATATTTTGGTGTCTGTTAGACAAGTTATATTTGAAATGCAATTTGTTGGTCAAATCTTGAGGGCATGACTAAATACTCACAGTCCTCAGGCAAACCTGCCACAGAAATCAGTGAGGATGTGGAATTATAGATGTCATTTAACTGAAATGAAAATGAGTGTATCATAGTTGATTTCAATGGCAGTTCTCCCTGGGCAAGTACCAAGTAAATAGTTCAGACACAGGCCTACAAGAATGTACTTGCATGCAGATTGTCACTTCTTGATTCATTTATTTAGATGCTCATAAATTTTGCATTGAGTTCCAAAGCACTTTGGTGGCTGTGGGTAGAATTTTAAGATTTTTCTGCGCAAACAGCAAGTGAAATGTGTTTCTAGTAATATGTATTTCAGATTCATAGATAGAGAAGGCAATGTTATTTTTATAGTTGAGGAAATGAACCAAGACATTTTTAAGCAGAAGTGAAGGATGTCTGGGCAGAATACAGTATGTTTGTTGTAATCTTTGAATGTTATTTTTCTAAGCATTCATACAGTATTAAAATGTTAAAAAGACAATGCAGTACTATAGAAAGTTTGCATTCCAGGACCATCTAAAAGAAATGTGGCAGAGTCTGTAATGGGAATATAAAACGTTTACAAAATAATAGATGTCTGGTGTCAGAAAAAGATAAGTTTAACCAGCAAAAACATCTACTTTCACACAGATGAGGGTCACATTTTGTAATAACAGATCTTACACTGTATTTCAAAATTTGCCCAAACTGTATTAGAATTTTCCAACTCTTAATTTTTTCCATTCCAGCCAATACAGACTAATATAGCTCAGAAAAGATGAAAGGTTAAGGTAGATTTAAAGTAAATTTGCCTAGACAAACAGCAGCAGGACCCAGAAGACTGAGATGCTGGATAGTCTCACTTTATGTATACTCGTTAAATTAACATCCACCCTTGCTAGCTGTGCATTGTTTTGTGTCCCCTGGTTAGATCCACCTTGTTTTCAGCTGCTGGCAGTGTAGTGCTGCTGATCTTGCTGAATTTTATGAACAAGCTCTAGTGAAAGTTTCTGCAACCTACTCTAACAGGAGTGCAATGTGTCACTGAGAAATTAGATATTGGCAATGTACACAAGGAAACTGCTCTGCATTTGTGTTTGTAGATGAGCTGGTTTTCTCCGGAACTAATGCACTGCA
Source organism: Pterocles gutturalis (assembly GCF_000699245.1). Lineage (NCBI taxonomy): Eukaryota > Metazoa > Chordata > Aves > Pterocliformes > Pteroclidae > Pterocles > Pterocles gutturalis. The sequence goes on along the minus strand of NW_010139657.1, from coordinate 60,091 downwards.
TTTACCAACGTTACAAGTTCACCCTATTCAGTCTAAAAATTGTAAAAGGGAGGTTTGGGGCAGGGGGGGGATGAATTGTGTTAATCTCTTTTTAAATGAGGAAAAGAGAAGTCCAATATAACCTGCATTCTGTAAAAAGACGGCATTGAAGACAAGCAGATGAAATGGAGAGACACAAATCAAGTTGCTTCAAGTTTGAGTTAGAAGTTAGTTTGCACCAGATGCAGTACATACACTCCTGCCTTTTGGCTAATAGTGCAGTGTCCGCCCTTCTTGTTCCTCTTGGTTTTGCATAGAGAAATTACATCATTAATCTGATCAGCTGCAAATATTTTTGTATTCTGAAAAAACGACAAGTTCCTGTGTAAGAAGATTCCTTGGAGTCTTTGGTATGCCAAATCAGAAAAAAAAATAAATCAAATAAATTAAGTATCGACATCACTGTTATACCATAGCCAAACAAGCAATACTTCTAAAATGAAAAAGATTCTTCAGCTTAGCCTGTTGGAGAGTAGTGATGCAGTTAATCAAATAATCTGTCTGGGTACCGAGTTCACCCGATGTTGCAGAGCCATCCAGACATTTCCTGATGTAGCTTCAGTATCTCAAGAAAATATGTTGTAGCTTATTTCAGTGCACATTAGTGTTTGAGATGAAAAGCTTTGTATTTATAGCTTCCATTTATTTCTCATCTTTGTATAGAAACAAAATTGGTTTTCTTTAGAATATGTCAAACAGATTTATTTCATGTAGCAACCTTTCATTATATAAAACCAAGCTGTTTTTCAGACAGGCCTGAAGTACAAGAAAAAATATTTTACAAAAACTAAAGGCAATAAAAGGGTTAATACACTGTGCTGTCTGATTTGCATGTAGGTTTGCAGTGGAATTTTTCTAGAACAGAGCCCTACGGGTTTTTCAGCCTCATTTCTCAGTAGAGTGCACAACTGGTGAGAAAGTAGGTATTTTGTCTGACAGCCATTAGAGTGTCATTATTCAGCAAAGGTGGAGATAAAGCAGATTTTGAAATCCCTTATCAAAGTTACTTAACTCTGTCTTAATAAGTGTCAAAAAATAATCTAATGACCTTTGTTGGTTTTTTTTGAGTGATGCTGAGATGCAGGACAGGGTGCGTACAAATGCTGTCAAGGTTGTGACCGCTAGTGACTAAATTGCTTACCTGTTATTGCCTTTATGCAATATATTACCCATAGTGTTCATCTTTTTCTTCATAAAAAGGATAATTACTTGTGTAAGTGCATGCCTTATTCCTTTATAGCGGTGTGAGACAGCAGAAGATAAGACTTTCTGTGAAGAGCAATGTTTTTAAATTTGCTTTTCCTACTGGAGCTGTTGTCTGCCTTTCTATTCAGTAGCTTTGCTGCTAATATATTGAAGGAGTCCCTTCTTGTCCTTCTATTAATTCGATCATTGATCTTCTTCTCCCTCCACATCTTATTTCAGGGCAAAGAGACGTACACCATCTGGTATGATGGCTTGTGGGTCCTCTCTCTCTGCCCCAGACCTGCGTCCCAGGGTAGATTCTAGAGTTTGTTTAGGCAGTCCTTCCAGGACAGTGTGGATAAATAAGTTTTCCCCACCTTGATTTGATTTTGTCATGGTTTCTGAACATCTCCCTTAATTGCTTTCAGCCAGGCTTGTAACCTCTTTGTGATCTCTCTACTTTAATGTTTTTGTTTTAAATGCTGTAAATTTTGTTACAGTATTTCTGTGGTACAGCTAAGGCTACTGCTTTTTCTCTCTCTAAATTCTCCATGTCCTTCACTTTCAAAGCTCTCCATACCTTTGTATGTCTTTTGTAATGTACTTTCAAGATGCTGACTTGCACCTACCACCCATCAGCCATTGCAACCAGCTTCCCAAACAGCTTCCTGCTTTTCCTGGTTCTATTTGTGAAGATTTCCCTGCAAACAGCTGCCAAACTTACTTCCATTACTCTCACCTCTGAAAATTTCTCTTTCTCTGTGATGGACTGAAAATCAGAAAAAAAACCTTGTGAGAATTGTCTGCCACACCAGTGCCTGTGATGGTGACTGGTTGTTCTGTCTCTTTTGTGATTGCATACCTCTCTGCCTGCAGCTGTGATCTCTGCTCTTAAACTGAAAATCGCTTGGTCTGGAGACCACCTTATTGTTCTGTGTGCAGGAAGCTTAGAACAGCAAGGTCAAATGATAGTTTTTAGTAGTATCAACTAACTTGCCTCTTTTCAGCATGGTCAATGGGCATATTTTATAAAAAG
>NW_010139657.1:46696-57800 GCF_000699245.1 Pterocles gutturalis | reverse complement strand
AAGAGTGTTGTGAGAAATAAGTGTCACTTGTTAGTTTTGTGTCAGATGTGCCAAGCATCTGAAATGTCAAATTGTAATTGAGAATTTTATTTTTCAATAAACATGTTTTTGCTTTGTCTTTATTGATGCCAATTTAGCTACAGTGATAAGCTTTTCACCAAAATTTCATGGATTGTATATGGCTGTAATTAATGTGACTGATTTTGCCTTTGCTACACAGTTGATAGGGGAAAGAGCATTTATACAGTAGTCTGACATCCTGATTGATTTCCTTTTCCTGTTCTGTAATCACTGTATGCTTCAAAGGTTGCTTAATGCAATGGAATATTCATAGGCATATTTGGAGCTGTTGAATTATAGGGAGAACCTGAAAATTGGTTTAACTCAGTACAGCTCTGCGGTTTGGGAGATATGCTTGCTTTGCCTCAAAGTGTCAATTACTCTCAAAAATCAGCACTTCAGACTGATACCAGTTTCCTGTAACACGACTTACGTGAACTCAAGACTATCATTGCACCGCGTTTCTAGTAGCCCATAGATGAAATGTAAGCCGTTACTTTCAGAAATCACTTTTGGTTTTACTTACCACAGGAAGTGGCATGGTCAGCAATTAATTGAAGGTGTTCAGGGTCATCAAGCTGTCCATGTTTTTAAAAGTCATTCTTTCAGTAGTGATGTGGTACTGTAACACACGACTCTAAACAAGGCTGATTACACCAAAGGATTTGCACCTAACTGTGCATCAGTTCTGCTGACCAGTTGCATAGCATTGATAACCACCCAGTGATTCAGTTATACATTAAATTATTTCATTGCTGTGTTTCTCCTAATGAAGCTGGTTTGGGCTGGAAATTGCATTAGATATTGCATGGCTCTTTCCTTCAGGTTTTTCAAGAAGAAGAGGAGAACAAGTATTTACTGTTTTCGTACCTTTACAGAGGAGAATCATAAATAACTAGACTGCTGAACACAGTTTTTTCCATTATGCTTTTTTTTTAAGCTGGCAATATGTTCTGTTGTGCAAGGAGGTGAAAGAATTATAAAAACAAATCTCAATTTCTAGGATGAGAAATTATCAAATCTCTCAAAAGAGCTGCAGTGTAGGTTGTCCAGAGCAGCGGTGGCCGTTTTGCAATGTCTGTGTTGCCCTTCTGTTGTAAGTACTTTGTGTATAGAGGCTGCTCAGTGCCTGCAGCTTGGGGGTGCCATGAAGGACCTGGCACAAGGAAAAGTGCCAACGCTGATGCCTGGCAGTGGGTGGTTATAAGCAGGGTATGGTCTTTTCCCAGGGGGGAGCCACCTCTGTCACAGCCAGTGCCACTCTGGGATGTTGTTCTCTGTCTGATCCTTGTCTGTCCATGTGCTCAGCCTTCGGCACCAGTCATGATAATAGGTAAAGGTAATAGTCCCAGCTTCTGGCAGAGAAGAGAGGCAGGCAGGTGTGTAAAGCTGTACTTTTTATTACACATAAAATATATATTTTCAGTAATTGAAATATTTATTCTTCCGTTACTGTCACAGCAAGAGCAGACATATGTATTTTTTGTAACAGGCATAAAGTGTACATGACAGTTTTGTAAAGGTTATTAGCATCATTGCAAAACTCCATATCTAAAAGCTTTCAGAATATGTGTTGGAAAGGGCTCCTGCAAAGTGTATCGCATGTGTCATCTTTACATTGGATAGTCTTTTCATTTCCATTGCTATTTGAACAAGCTCTTGCAAAAAAAAGTTTATTGCCAAGTTATGTTTTGTGTATCTTAAGTGATTAAAAACTGCAGATAGGCATGTTGTGGGGTGTAAGTAGCAATGAGTATTATTGATACAGAAGAGCTTTATAATTTGAATTTCTAGATTTATACATGAGTTTTAGAATGCTCCTTGTTTTAATTTTTATTAAAAATCTCAATTCTGAATTTTAAGTTAGTTTTCTATTGAAAATAGCATTTATATTTTCACCATTAAGTCTAAATTAGAACTTCTGCCTAACACGCACCAAAATCATCACTCTCACTCGAAATGTAAAAAAGTTAATTCCTAGCTGTAGAAAGCAATACCTATAGGCACATTTTAGTATGGTACGTGATCATTTTAAAATATAAATTATTAATGTGCAAATAAATATGTGTTATAAAATTGTAAACACTTCACACAACTCACAAAGTAAACCAAGTGAACTCTCTTAAAGGCACCTTATAAACCAGACTGCGTAATGCAGTTGTTAGGGAGATAAAAAACCAAAATTGTTCTTTTGGCTTTCTGCATGGACTGGACTGATCACTGGTCTATGAGCCAGGGCAGAGCATTCACACTCCGCTGTTCACCGGGAAAGAAAATAACTGAAAAGAAGAGATGCAGGCTGAGTGTCAGTGGGAAGAAGTTTTATGGTAACTTTTTTGCCCCTGTTTGAGCTAAGGCAAAACCCTTTCACTTAGCTGAACTAGGATTTCAGCACTGATGGGTAGGTCCTATAGGTTATTCATAGCAACTGCAGTGAGACTTGCATGACCTGCAAAGGTCAGTAAATCACTTCAGCTGGTCTCGCATTGGAAGCTAAAACCTGTTAGATTTGAAACTGTCAGATGTTGTCCTGTGTCCTGACTTTGGTACATACAACTGAAACGAGACAGTACTAATAAGGTAAGTTAAGTCTTGAATTTTAACATGGTGCTGGCACAGGCGCAAGGCAAGCAACCAGAAATATGTGAAAACTTCAAAGCAGAATTGAAACAATGTAAGTAGGCAACAAGAGCATTGATATTACTGAGCCCAAAGCAGTACTTAATTAGCTTGCTTTATTTTTTTCCTTGGGCTCTGTTTCAAAATAAATTGAGGCTTCAGTAAGAACTTGAAATGAATGATTGCTTTACTTCTCTGGAGTCTTGAGGAAAAGGGAGACTTAATTTAAAGACAGGAATTTAGCACAGATGAAATATGGCCTTTCTATGTGGAAAAAAGAACATAGTCGGATACAGTGCAACAGTGCATGTTAGATTTCAAGTCAACCTGTTGCACATGAGTTACGATGTGAACATTTCAACCGGACCCTGACTCAGGTTGAATCACAGCTGCGGTTTTCTGGGAGGAGGTTGATACTGCTGTGGTCTCCAGCTTCTGGCTGTGCTGACTGAGCTGTGCAGCAGAAGCTGGTGCGTCCCTGGTCCTGGGCAGGGGAGACTCACGCATGCACTTGTTTGGCCTCTGCCCGGCTCCGTGGGTTTGGCCGAGGTGGAAATCAGACCAAATTTGAGCCTATTCTCAATAATACTTGACTTCAGAAATAGCAAGAGTACTGTAATCCTACAGCTACATCTAACCATCCTCATGTATTTTATACAGTGATTACAGTTTTGAAGTATGTACATGTGTGCAGGCATTAACAGTTACATTTCTGATTTCTGTGTGGAGATATTAGTTGTTAGCTCTGTGCTATACATACAAATAAGAGTGGTCTTATTTGTGCTTTGTATACGCATACTATTTGCATTTCCTGTGCACTGCACAGTTGAATACTTGGTATTTCTGTCTCAAACATAAAACTGTAAGTAATGGTGTTTTGAATTCTGTGGATTGAAAACAATAAGCTGTTATCAAAAGCCCGTTTGGAGGAGTGCAATTTTCTGATTTTAGAAGCCAGGAAAACCCAGTTCTGGCCCCACTGCAGTGACAAAATGCACTTAGCTCCGTGTACTTTCTGTGGGAGTTAAACTGTATAATAACCTTATAATTATGATCTTTGAAGATGTTCTGCATTAAGCATTTAGAGTGGTGGAAGGAAACATTAATTCATAGAGGGGCGTATGTCTCTCCTTATACATTCCCATGGATGAAGAGCTTATTTGTGCCAGGAAGCTTTACAAATGATGGAATTATGTGAACTGAGGTTCTTTCCAAAAGCTGTGATACTGGCAGAACTGAGCCCAGCTGGATGCTGGTAACTTCTCTCTAGTTTTCTAGAAGTTTTCTTGTTAGCTTGTTACACATTATATACTCCACAAGTGCTTTGTATTATGAACAGTGAAAACACTGTAAATCTAGTGAATATTTTAAAAATTGACGTACTACATCAGTTGGTGGCCGGCTAAGTGAGGAGAAGTGGGAAATTAAATCTGTCGTTTTTGAATCATCTGTTAAATTCAGGGATGGAAAACCACTGCTCTGTGATGCTAACGGGTGGCCTGTGTACAATGGATCTCACTCCATTGCTCAGGATCTCGTTCCACAGACACTTGATGACAAAACAAAGAAATAAAAATCAGCTCCCTCTTGTTGCAGACGGTTTGAACAGAGAGGTGAGGGGCTGCAGGCAGGAGTATGAACGGAGCACTTGCTGCACAAGGCGGTCTCTCAGGTCGGAGGTTCACCCCGGTGCGCATCAGATGGTGTTCCTACTGGCCCCTGCCTGCTCTCTAGCTCACATGAGAAGATGATTTCTATCTCTAAGAAGTGTTTCAAAAGCACCAAATTGCTATGCTTAGATTAAAAAAAAAAAAAACAACCCATGGGAAACAACATAAGAAAAAAAAACCTAGAAGTGCTGTCTAAATATTAACATGCAGCTTGCAGTTCTGCAGGTGTCTTTTTCTTCTAAGGCCTGAGATGCAAATATTGTGGAACCTTCCTTTATTGCACTCAGGTCCATGTACATCCTGGCATTATGCCTTTTGCAGTCTGGCATAATATTGCGTAGAACAACAATGACAAGTCTATTTTCCTGTAAGGTGAATTCACAAATGGCATCAGTTCAGGGTGATTCCTTTGTAGATGTTAGCACCTCTGAACACTTTCCATATTGAGAACTCTTTTAATTTAAAATGTTAGTGAATGCTGTTTATTAAAAGTGTATTTTATGAAGACTCACAAGTCATATAATGTATTCTAGATTTTTGCAGATGTGACTTATTGTTACAGTGACATTAAAATTGAATAGTCTGTGAACTATGATTTAACATTATTTTCTTTTGTCATACTTTATCGATCAAAACGCCTTCAGAATCTGGTTTTGTCATTAATTTCATCCTAATAGTAGTCTTTGTACTTGATAATTTTCAATGTTTAATGCAGTTCATGTTGTGTCATTTCAAGGTATTTTTATCACTACTTAAAAAAAATAATAAGTCTTTTATTAGAGTTTTCTTTCTTGTGGTTTCTAACAATCTAAAATTGATGTACTGCAGTGCACTTCTGGGAAATATGCCAACTGTGGGGTTTAGTTTCAAGATGCCTGTTCATAGTTCATATGCACTCTCAAGTGTTTGTCGTAGGGGGCACAATCCTGTTTTCAGTATTCTTGGTAGCACAGTGTTGGCCTGATACACAGAGTGATGTTAAGACAGAGCCTGGTAGCTGTAAACATAAAATGCAAGGGCCCATATTTAAAAATAACCAAGTGCTCAAAATACAACCTAGTTTTTCAAATCAGTTCAACACTGTTTAGAACTATGCCATAGATTTCAAATGGGATATAAGTAGTTTTTAAGAGGTTGCTGTTATGTAGATGTTGTACTTGCTTAGATGACAAAATTTTATTCCTGTTTTTCAGAGTTACAACGTCACAGTCTTCTGTAATAATTTCTTAAGTCCATTTTGTCAGGGTTGCTTGTACCAGCACCACTGTACTGTCCCCTCCCATCCTATGTACTTTATAGGTGAGCTCGTTTTTCTGCCAGCAGCTAGTATGGCCTGTGGTCACAAGGGCTGCAGCTGAATAGGTTAAAATGCAGGGAGCTCTTGTAGACAGCACGTAGGCAAGGAGCATTGGAATACTGGCTCTGGCACAAAGTTCCTCTTTTAGGCACAGCTGGGACATTTAATCTCTTGCCTTCCGATCACCACCTGTAAAATGAAGTGATACCTGCCTACCTGTCTCACAGGAGCACAGATGATTGACTTGTGCTTGTGAAGTGATACAGGAATGCATTGAGTGCATGTCAGAGCCATCTTATCTCCAGATACGTGGCTAATTTTTCTTGGAAAAACCTAAAAATATTAGCAGTTGTGTTCACGTGTGTAGTGCAGCACCATCATCAGCTCCTGTAACTGAAATGAGGGATATCATATGTCAAGATGGTGGTGGAGCCTTCGAGCGTCCTCCTAGTGGCTTTGAGAAGCTTGAGCCATTCCAGAGGCAAATATTGCATTTCAGTAATATTTTTGTAATCGTCAGTGCAAAGCCTCACATGTTTTGGAGTGTTCTCTGTTCCTTAACCCTGGCTGCCTTTGGCCTTCCTTGGGCTCCTTTCAACTGGCCAAACCTGCAGCATGACAGTAACAACAGCTGCATGAATTTGTTGAAGTCATTGGTATTCACCAGCAACCTTAAAAACAGCAGAATCACCCCTTTTGTCAAATTACACAGATTTCATTGTAGGATTTTAACGAGATTTCAAGGATGCTGCCATCCTGTGTAAAATAAGATGAATTAGGCCCCTGTTGTGTTAGGTTCACTGAAACCATAGGACTGTGTGTTGTGCGTGTGTGCAGCATATTATGACACAAGTATTTTACTTTTTTTAGAAGATAAAGGGAAAGCAAAACCCAATAGTGCAAGTCATCAGTCCGGTACAGAAGTGGGTCCTTTTCTTCCCAAATCGGGAGTGGCAGCAGTGACATCTGTAACACCTGCCTCCTCCTCTAAGAGCACGAATGGAGGAGCTCCTAACACAGTTTCTGAGTCAGAAGAGGAAAGAGCCAAAAAACTGCTTTACTGTTCATTATGCAAAGTGGCTGTGAATTCGCTGTCACAACTAGAAGCCCACAATACGGGTGAGTACAGTGCAAGTCAGTTGTGTGTTATTATTTTTAAAATTCGGTGTAACAAGTTGGTTTTCTGACACTGTGATAGCCACACTTCTCTTTAGTGAGACTTTTAGACTCTTCTAGTTAAAACTTACAATGACAGGTTACAAAAACATTTATGTTAATGACAGTTTCATGTGTGGTGTTTGATGTTTTATTAAAGCTCTCTGTAATTTTTTTTAACTGTCCTTCATGTACTCTATAAGCTTTTAGGTGACAAAATCCCTACAGTTCATCTTACCTAAGCAGATTCCTCCATAAGATACCTCCATAGTGAGGATCATAGTATGATCACAGTGGTTTCCGTAACACTAAGATTTCTAAAATGTCAGTTCTCTCTCTTTCATATTTCATTCTCACTGTCTCTGATGTCTGTTTTATTTACTGGTACAATTTATAGTAATTTTTGTTATTTGATATTTTTGATAATTTTAGGGTACGCTCCTTAGATTTTCTAGATGTCCTAGAATCTTAGATTAGATACACTGCCTTTAAAAGGCTGCAAGCAGCAATCCCTAATGTGCTCTTGCTGCTCTGTGACACGCTGGTGATATAAAGCTTGTTAACAAACCATTGAAACTGGATTTACAGCTGTAATCCACTCTTGAAATGGCCAAAGCAGCCATTTCTTCCAAATCAGAGGATACTTGTTGAAGTATTCCTTTTCCTAGGCAGGTTTTGAGTGACTGCTGTGGTTCCTCTCCCACTCTTGGTTAATGGCCTTTTTTGTGATTCACTAGCTATATGGATTTTGGCAGAAGAATAAGCAACAAACACCTTGGCCGTACAGCCACACACTGCCCCCAAACAGAGGCAATGGTTCAGTGTGCCTGTTGTTCCCTTTTTTATAAACCCTTCTTCTGTTGTCTGGCTTCCCTTTAGATTGAGGAAGTGGGAACTACACTGACCAAAAAGAGTTGTCATTAATCCCAATCTGTGGGGACTTTAATCATTCTGTCTTGAAGATAAACATGTTATAAAAAGTCTCAAGAGTAATGGACATAGTTGTATGTTGTTCATTAACGCAACTGCATCTCCTTGCCCATTAGGCTCCAAGCACAAGACCATGGTTGAGGCTCGGAATGGTGCTGGTCCCATCAAATCTTACCCTAGACCTGGGTCCCGGCTGAAGGTGCAGAATGGCAGTAAAGGATCAGGACTGCAGAACAAGACATTTCATTGTGAAATCTGTGATGTCCATGTTAATTCAGAAATTCAACTTAAACAGGTAGCGTGCATGTATCTGCGGCTCCTTTGTTGGTTTTAGTTACGTTGCAATATTGTAGGTGTGGTGTACGTCTGTGTGAAGATGCTGTGGCAAAAATTGAACTTTGTATTTCTTTTCTGTCATCCCACAACTATTTCTAAATAGTTCACCATAGGTCAAGTTCACCTAATTGTTTCAGCTGGGAAAAAATGGGCTTGAGAGTCAAAAACAGAGGTGGATGAAGTATCAGTATCAATGAATAACATAGCAGATCTAGTTTAAAAGTTTGCTGTGGCTCAAGAGAGAGATTTGAACTTTGGTCTCCCAAGTGGAAGAAATTCTGGGTTGAGGTTCCCCGAATTCCTCTTTTGGTGCTTTTTCAATCTGCTGTGATACTTTGTAATAGTATGTGAGGAGGAGATTGTGACTTGAATCTATTGGTTTAGGACAATCAGCTTGAGGGTAGTACTGTAGATATCTCTTAACTGTGTAACGCAATGTTATCATTAACAGCGTAGCTGTATGAAGATGCAGCACTGCTCTGTCCAAGCCAATTAGCCCTGGGTTCAGAGCTCTGCTAATACAAATACATTTCTGACACCCAGATGGGAACCTCTAACTGGATGGTGCAGTGCTGTGTGGAAGTGTCCTCTCATTCAGTTATTTCAGTTATCTTTAAGATAGTATTAAATTGCATGGTGTAGACATCTCCCTGGGTACTGGTTCTTCCTTCAGCTAATACTGAATTATTTATACAACTGAATAGCATCAGCAAGGCTGAAATTTACCTCCTACGTCTGAATATCCCTATGACCCAGTGTTTACAGCTCTGCCTGGTTCAAAGCTCCTCAAGTGGAAAAAGGAAATACTAATCAAAATAACAATAATTTGCAGAGCCTGTCTTGGATCACAGAATTCACTGTATTTGATTAGTTCCTGATTCTCTATTTGATGTGCTCCAAATTGTTCTGTTTAATTTAGCAAAGCTCATCTTTGCTCTCTCTAAAGAACCTACTTTATCTTACAAACAGGGGCTTGGGCATATCCTGCTGATAAATCAATTTCAAACTCAAAACTGAGAAATGTTTAAACAGCTAATTAAATGTGAGGATATTTATTTCAGCACATTTCCAGCCGAAGGCACAAGGACAGAGTTGCAGGAAAGCCTATGAAACCTAAATATAGTCCTTACAACAAACTGCAGCGCAGCCCAAGTATTTTAGCGGTAAGTATTTTTATTTCTCATCACTGTCTACGTGAATTTGTGACCTTGGGGACTCCCAGTGCACAGAGACAGGAACATGACAGGCCTGACACTTGTGCAGCGTTTCTCCTGCTGCAGGCGGAATCTGCACAGGGACTGGATTTGTTGAAGATCGTTATGTATTCTGTCTGCCCAGTCAAAGGCACACAGACAGCACTGCGAGTGTTATTTACTGCTAGGAAGAAGGGAATAATCAGTGGAATGGGGAATAAACCGTGTGCCCCATAGAAAGGTATTGGCTCTGCTGGGCTAGTGCATTTCTCCTTAAAGGCTGCAATGTATGTACTCTGTCTGGGCACTGAGATAACTCAGTTGTGACAGATGCAGACAGGGAAAAGGACATAAGATGTTAAAATATGAAAATACTAATGCTCATTCTCTGCATACAGCAAAACAGAGTGCTGTGTGGATGTATTATGTTGGTGCAAAAGAGTTATCAGGTGTTTAAAAGAATTGATTGCCTATCTGCATGCTCAGGCTGTGTCTGTCGCAGGCTGTCAAAACACCTCTCCTGCCTTTGTGCCCCCAGCCCTTCCCCTTTGACATTCACCTGCATTTCCAGGAATTCCCCAAGCTGGTTCTGCCAGTCAGCTAGAGCTCAGGCTCTGAGACAGCACAGGTTCTATGTTTATTTGCTCATGACTCAGCCTATATTTTATTCATTAGGGAAAAGTGCATGCCACCTATGGCACAAAAACAATTTCTTGGTTGGAAAGAGAGAGATGCAAATGTGTGTGTGCAAGAGTAAGCATGTGAAGAGCCTTTAAAAGCTGAAATATTAATATATCTTTGTAATTCTGTAGAGACAAAAGAAAATGCTTCAGGCTTTCTCTAAGTCTCCCCATTTGCTAGGTTCTGCACACACTAATCTTCACTTGTGTAATACATCATTTTGTAACCTGTTGTGTAAGGAGAGACCTCCACTAGTAAAGGAAGGAGGTGAGTATCGTTGCCCCCACAAACGTGTGATTGTGGTGCAAACCATTTTCAGTGAGACTGTACTGTATATGTTTCTGGTTAGCTTTTTCACCACAAGCACCAGCAACCATTGTAGATCATAAACTGAATAATAATGCTTTCAGAAATAATTCTTTATGGTGATGATCTTAAAAAACGTTTCTGTTCTAAAAAGAGCAGCTCTGCATTGGCAGGTAAAAAGCTGACTGAACTAATACTAATTTCCCATCTTGAACCACTGTACTTTTTCTACAGTTCATTTGTTTAAGTGGAAATTTTGACTTTTGACATTGAAGTCTTAATCATTTTTTTAATATTTCTTGCATAGTTATGATTTATATAATTTAATGTTGTTCACTTGCAAATTATGCTTCTATCTAAACATCAGTGTGACTGCCCCTACACTCAAGAGATGTATGTATCTTTAAATATACCGTTTGGTTGCTTTAATTGCCTTGGGAGTAAGAAGACAATATGCATAAAATTTCCAAGCAGCTGATGGGAGGCTTCTGTGAGAAACCACGGCGTGCCCTTTTTCAGGGTTCGTTTTATCCCTTATGTAAAAGTGGGCGTGAGGAGAACTCTATTTACTTTGCCTTTTTGTGTGTTTTATTTCAGGCAAAACTTGCATTCCAGAAGGACATGATTAAGCCGCTGGCACCTGCTTTCCTTTCATCTCCTCTTGCTGCGGCTGCAGCTGTATCGTCAGCTCTGTCCCTTCCTCCCCGTTCCCCTGCCTCCTTGTTCCAGGCGCCTGCAATACCCCCAGCTCTCCTCAGGCCAGGCCATGGTCCCATCCGGGCAACACCTGCCTCCATACTTTTTGCACCATACTAATTTATTGATGTGAAAAAGAGGTAACTATGGCCAGTAGAAAG
>NW_010139657.1:405-46665 GCF_000699245.1 Pterocles gutturalis | reverse complement strand
GCAGGAATGGAGTCAAGATTTTAAAATGTCTTTCTCTTTTGAAATGCCATCCAGCGTGACACCTCAATCACCCACACCGTAAAATTCCTCGTTAAGGGTACTGCATTTTGGAGTCGAGACAACTCTCTTTCACAGTCTCTCTCTGTCTCTCCTTTTTTTGATCCAAATACAGAGTGATTTAGTAAAAACTTAATTGCTCATAAAATTTATACCATTAAAGATTCATGCATTTATTAATTTTTTTTTTTTGCAATGTGTATGATGCACCTTGGAATCAAGGAACGTAAAATATTTTCCTGACAGACTTGAAAACTAGGGTCTTCCTTGCTCACACTTATGTAAATACTTCTCTGAAAACCAGCAGGGTATAATCTAATGTGGAAAAAAAAGGTAGATGAACCAAATGCTTGGTTGTCGATAACATCTCAAAAATTAATTGCATCCTTTTGGATTCTTTCAGTGTGCTCTTGTTGACAAGGATTGTGTACCGTCCTAGGCCCCAGTACTGGTGTATCTTGTGTAGTACTAAAGATGTATCACATGTCTATTTTAATATTTTTAGTTTCTGTGCAAATGTTTGAAAGCAATGCAACGCTGAAGCTTTTAATGATTTCTTTTGTGTCACACTTTATTTAGATAAATTAAAAATAGAAAGCCATATAACATATAGTTAAGATTACTACTTGTTTGCTACTTTCATTTAACTTATTTTTGTTGTTTCCTCACTGGTGTTGCTCAGCAATGTTCCAAGAGAAAAAAAAAGCTTTTTAATTGCACATTACCACAGCTAACATGCATTGTTCAAGACAACAATGGATCCATGTATTTGTACGTAAATATCCTTTTTCTTAATTTCTAACTAGTTTCCTTTGTAACAATGCTGCATAACATTGTGGCTCCCTAATGCAATAATGTACAGAACATAAAATATTTATAATTGACCGTATTCTCTGTTTACTGAACATATTGCAGTAATGCCCCACCTATCTTCTTACCTCCCCAACCCTTTTATAAAGGTGATATCAGTATGCAGTGCTCAGACTGAAGTTGTCATGTGATAAAGGGGGCAACAGGTGGAAGAAAGGAAAAAAAAGAAATTTAACTTTTAGAGCATCTTTATCTGCAATCCATAATAGTAAAATGTCTGTGTATTTTTTTAAATGTAACTTTTCAATAAAATAATGAGAAAAATATATGTGCTGCTTGTGGTTTTTAATTGTTACAAGAAGAAAGAAAGCCTGGAACAAACAAAATTAGCTAAAGGAGTCTTTAGGAGCGGGCGAAGCATTAGAGTTGCAATAAAGTGTAATTACAGAACTTGTGTTTACTTCCCTTGTGTTTTAATGTATTTTCCTTGCTACATCCCGTTACAGCCTTTACTGGGACTTTTTTGCAGTAAGACTGTAAACACTCACTTCATCTGAGATTCAGAGGAAGAAGGAGTAGAGCCAGGTGGGTGGTTATGGTTTTATTATTGCACCACCAAAATGCTACAACATGGTTATGCCATCTCTGATTGAGATTAAGGATTAACTTTAAAACCAGCCTGGGCGTACCTGAGACTGGAAGCAGGTCGCTTTGGAACCAGGACTGCTCTGAAGCAAAGTAGGCGGCTGCTTGATGCAGCAGGCTTTTGAAGACAGGTGTTTGGGGAAGCTATGAAATTATAATTTTCCCTGCTGAAAATCTTGATCTGTTCTGTAAAAATCTTTTCTTTGTTGATACAAAGTGAAAAGTAAAGAGCACAAGAGTAAAAAAACTCAACTGTAAGGCTGTTAGGGTTGATACAAAGCCAACAGGGCCACTACAAATCTGTAATGGCCAAGGAATAAAAATTTCAGGAGCTTTATAATAGGGAATTTACAGACCAACATATACCTCATAGTTGCAACTTATTAGAGACCATTTTCTGCAAGTGTAATTCTGCTCAGTTTCCACTATTCAGTGGAGCAGTTGACTGTATTGTGAGAGGATAATTTGCTGGAGAATCACCTACAAAGGTGCAGGTAAGGGAGTCCAAGCTTTTAGCATCCTCTGGGGAAGCAGGTACAGTTCTATGATTCCTGTGGACTGTGAGAATTACAGGGTAGTACGGGTGGGCACTCTTCCATGTGCATCTGTTTGTGTCTGATTTTTGTAATTCATGCTTGTAGGGAGTCAGGTTTAACTGCTCAGCTACTTTCAGAGGAGTTACTTGCATGAGGAGCCTGTTTCTGTCCAATCTGACATAGGTTTACAGAACTGTGTATTTTAATTGGGTCTTCAGGAAACATGAGTTTTCTAAGTTTACCTGCTTTTTAAAACCTGCTGATGGTGATGAGAAATGTAAAGCAATTACAAGTTTCTGCAGCTGAAAATATTCCCATATAAAATACAGAAAACCTGTACATAGGAGGGGACTGGCCAGGGGTGTGTACATTTCTTGGACAGCTGATTTTGCCACCAAAGTTTTGTCCATGACATGCAGGACTGAACACCTGAGATTATAATTTTATGATAAATGGCAAACCTTCCCATTATACCTGCTGAGATCTCTCATTTTAGAAACGAGCTCTACATGAGAAGGAAAATTTGTATCATACTTGCACAAAGGCTATCGGCTGCTTTTTTGATATCTTAGGATGTTTTCTCCTAAGATGTAATATCATTACAGACAGCTGAAATTCATGGATTTGTTATAACAAAGAACTAATACTGAAATATAAGATTTGCAGCGCAGTTACCATTTTGAATAAATACACTGAATGTGCAAATGTCTAAGGTAATAAAGTAATAGGATCATATCCTCTCATATGTCTGTTATTCTAGGTCTGTTAGCTGCACTCTGAGCTGCAAGTTGTTCCTGTACAAGAAGTCAGAAGTTACAAGAGGCACAGTGTTGGTCAGGGATTGTCACCTGGCACTGCCGTCTTTCTGTAGCAGAAGAAAAAGGATCCAGATCAGACACAGACACATCAGCAGGAGCTTTCTGCTGCTGTGCGTGGCTGGATCATGGTCTCTGTACTGCAAAAGATTTCCATAAAGGGTATCAAAAGAGGACATGTCCAGTAGTCTATACAGAGATATACTTTTAAGAAAAAATAATAGAAATA
This sequence comes from Pterocles gutturalis, assembly GCF_000699245.1. NCBI lineage: Eukaryota > Metazoa > Chordata > Aves > Pterocliformes > Pteroclidae > Pterocles > Pterocles gutturalis. The sequence continues at coordinate 43,573 of NW_010139657.1, read as the reverse complement.
GGATCTTGTATGACCACTGCAGGATAGTAGTATGTGTCCCTCTCATTTCTGCAGGTCAAAGGGATAATAAAATCTTTCTCTCTGATTTTGGTCAGATAGCAGAAGGAAGAAGACAGAAGCTAGCATGCACATTGCCCTGTCCATATCACCATTTGAACTGCTCTGATAATGTTACAGTGGGTCCATCTACTGATAAACTGATACACATTTCCTGTAAGAAAGAGATTATTTCATTAAAAATAAATTACCTTATTTTATTCCCTTTCCCTGTGATCTTGGACTACAAATTTTATGTTCAGAAAAGTTTTGCAAAATGATTTGTCACATTTGTCTGAAAAAAAAGAGAGCATGGTTCTTTTAAGCTCTGCAGGAAGTATTTCACTATCCTTGTGCATCTGGCAATAACCCAGTGAGCCTCACTGTGTATCTTTTGAACATGTCACCTTGCATAAGTGAGGTCCTATACTATTTATTCATGCTTGGTTGGACAGTGAATCTCCACAGCTGTCACCTTCTGGTCACAGTGGTTATGCTGATTTTCTTACTATGCCTAATAGATGTTTTTAACCATTTTTTCCCTAACATTCTTGCTTCAGGTGACATCCTGAGTATCGTCAAGAATTTATTGGCATGACCAGCATTTCAGATAAAACTGTATGTATGTTTTTGAGTATCTGGGATTCTTAGATATTATATTTTTTTTGATTAAAGTAAAATTGATTTAGAAATGTTTCTATTTGGTTTAGTTTCCTATTTATATGTATTTGTATTGATAGAGTACTGTGCTAGATGCTGAATGCCAAAGCCAACTCCTGCCAAGCACCAGAAATGGAAGAGGCCCCATCCTGGCTGTCGCCTTTGAGAGGCTGCAGTTGAGGGAGGTCCCTGGTAGCTGGGAAAAGGACAATTTTGTGCCTGTCTTCAAAAATGGCGAGAAGGATCTGGACACGTGAAAACACGTAGGTCGTGGGGATTGGCCAGCCTGGGTTTACCACAGGCAAAATCACACCCGAGCAGCCCGCGTGCTTCCTGTGGCAAGGTGCCTGCCTGCGCAGACGTGGGGGAGCCACAGGTGCCTGTGCTGGCTCCAGCTGGGCTCTTGAGGGTCTCCGGTAGAATCCCTGCGGGCAAACGGGCAGCGTGGATGGGGTGGGTACAACGCCAGTTGCCTGCTGTTCCTCAGGGGTCAGTGACACCTGATGTACTTACAGCAACCTGGCTTTTAGGATGAGAGAGGGTGTGTGCTTTTCCAGGCCGTGTGCTGGAGGGTAAGGCTGATGCCCAGAGGGACCTCAGCAAGCTGGAGACATGGTTTGAATGGAACCTCAGGGGGTTCAGACAAAGGCCAAGTCCTGTGTCTGGGAAGGAGCCATGCCATTTATTGCAGACCCAGCCCCCTCACCAGAAACCAGCTTTCCACAAAAGGACCCAGGTGGGGTGGGGGGCACACAAATTTTGTGGTGGACAAATTGAATACCAGCCTGCAGTGCGCTCTTGTGGCAGCAGAGCTTAACTGAGTCCTGTGCTGCTTTAGCAAAACCATGGCAGGCAGGATAAGGGATGTGGTAAACTCCTCTGTTCAATGCTTTTGAAGCTGTCCCTGGAGGAACGTGTCCAGTACGAAATTGGAGTGAGTCTGGGAGAAGGCTGCAAAGGTTGTTAGGAAATGAGCATGTTGTATTCAGGAAAGTGAGGTGGTTTGTTGAGCCTGGAAAAGGCTGTGGCAGGTGTAGCTGGTCACAGGGAAGAGAGACGGACATTTCTCAGAAAAACCTCATGAAAGGGCGAGAGGTGACAGTCAGAAGCTGCCGGAAAGAACATTCTGGCTGCACATAAGGAAAAGAGTTTTCCCAGTAAAAGTGGGTAGGTAAGTCCCTGGAGCAGGTTGCTCTGGAAGGTTGTTGCAGCATCCACCCTTGGGGAAGCTCTTACACGCAGCCAGATGAGCAACCTGATCCAACTCCAAACGCTTTGAGCAGGAGGCTGGACTAGGTGGCCTCCAGAAGACTCTGCCATCTTAAATGAGTCAATAATTCTAAAAGATAAAAAAGCCTTCTGCTGAAGAATTGAAAGTAATCATTGTGTTACAGGGCAATTAGAAGCTGGAGGAAACTTTGCAGCACTAAATACTGACTGCTCACTCATAACATGGTGGGCACCTGCTATGAAAACCTCAAAAAATGAAGACAAGCATCTGTAGTAGGCTGAAGAAGGGGAACTGTAAGGAGGATGTACGTGGAAAGGTGAGAGGCAAAGTGTCAGGGAGGGGAAATTATTTGTACAGGATTTTGGAGGGGCTGAGGTTGTAATCTTCAGGTGAAAAAAAGGACTTTGCCGTAATTGCCATGTGAGGTGTTTCAGGCCTTGGTGAGTTGTATTAAAACAAAGTTATTTGTTTAGATTATCTGAAACCATTTAACCAATTCAGTGGCTAAAAAACTTCTTGTCAATCTTGCTCACATACTGTGTTCACAGCCGAGAAACTTCTATCAGTGCGTCAAGCCCCATGGCCGACACCTGTTACATTTGTCTCTGGGGTACATATGTTTTGGAGCAATGGACTGTTTGGGTTTCGAATTGAGTATTTCTTCTGCATCATCAGTGCAAAAATTGGTCTTATGTTTTACAAAATAATATGGACTGTTTAAGGGTAATGTTGGCAATATAGCAAAGTAGCAACAAGAGGGTGGATTATAATAGGGAAAAAATACTGTGTGCAAGAGACAGTAAGGCTACTGCTGTCTGAATCTGGTGAACACCCACTGGTTTATGCAGGTAAGATGGTGACTGAAAAAAAGGGTGCCTGCTACCTCAGAAGCAGAGTTAGATAAGGTGGAGACAGATTTGTGTTTCTGGAGAACTGGACAGCAAAATCTACAGAACACAGATAACCTGTCAGACATAAATCCACTACATACATTTTTTCTCTCTGAAAACAAATTCAGTTCTATACAAATGGACAAATAAAAATTACTCCTTTCTCCTCCCTCAAATAAAGGTAAGGAGACTATTGTGATTTTATTGCACAAGCCAAGTGAAAATGGAACAAAACTGAAAGGTGGAGTTCATACCTTAGCAATGATTTTTCACTGACTGTTAACAATTATTTGAGTGCCCCACTGTTAAATTCCATGAGATGTAAAGGGAAGGGATGTTAAGGACTTAGGGGGAATTGAAGAAAAAAAGTAGTAAAACATTCCATCAGAATAAAACATTTTAATATCTTATGTGAAGGGACAGAATCTATTCAGTCCCTTTACACAAGATGGGGCAGGTGTCTGCAGTGGGTTTCTTAGTTCAAGAACTGCTTAGAAACAGCAGACTGCTTCCTCTTGCCCAGAAAATCTAAGGTGCCCTGGAGGAAAGGAGTGCCTTCCCCGTCAAATGGATTGAGGAGAGGAACAGGCATAGCCAGACACTCGCAACCATGAAATGCAGGCAGCATAGAGGCCAGTCTAGCCTGGTGAAGCAGGTTGCATCAGGAAAGGGACCAGCATGTTTAGGTCAGTCTTACATGAATGAATTTGACTGTAGTAGTGCTGAAAAACATTTGTTAGGAGGTGTTAGACACCGTGAGCTATTTTCTTAGGCTAGGAGCAGCCACGGCACACCGACTTCTTTTTCAAGGACTGGGGTTTACACTTCAGATATACGATGTAATTTCAGCAGATTTAAATACCCAACATGCACAGCAGCCAGAGTATTAAATCCTAGCCATGCTTTCAAGATACTTCAGGCAACGAGCACTCTCTCCAGCACTCCAGACCCAAACACGGCTCTTGTCCAGCAAGGGAAATTTCCATTTCATCTCCCCAGGATTTTGTGTTTCCTTCAGGAGGTGAATTGCTCATAAAAATACGTCATTTTTGGTTAAGCCTTCTCCCCAGAGCCACCCACCCAAGTTACTTTCCCATTTTGACACTTCCTGTCCTCCAGCTGTAAGAGGAAGGTTTTACCCACTGTTCAAGGACTGATTTCTGCCAGCAAAGCTCTCACCATCCCATGTCTGCACCAATTGCAGCATCATCCTGCCTTGCCTTCTGATTATATCAGCTGACTCTTTGATCCTCTCTCTGGCTCCTTCCTTGACCACATCAAATCATGCCACTTGTTTCTCCAGCCCTCTATCAGCCTCTTAAGTATCAGTTCTCATAGCCTGTCAAGATGTCAGCTCCCTCCTCCATCTCCTGAGTGAAGTCTGTCTTCATTCTCCAGCAAGTGCTGGTGTGATTTTTTCCATTCTGCCCTTGAACTTGAAAGCAGCTCCCTAAACTATAAATTCGCCAAACAGTCCACCTTCAATATCTTTCCTACAGCTCATTTACAGCAGCAAAAACCCATCTCTCACCCCTTCCCAAAAACAGAACCACCACCACAACACCCACAGGGAGAGTAAAACTGGCAGAAGATTTTGTGATGTCAGATTTGAGCACTTAAGAAAGCCTAAGAATAGAGGACAACATGAGCATGACCCTTCTCATTTTATCTGTCTAAGCTCTGTCAGCCTCGCCTGTGCTAAGCACATATTCTGGCAGATCTGATGCTTGCCTCAGAGGGTCAGTGATGCCTGCAAACACTTCCTCTTTGGGAAGGCAGGTGATAGTTTTATTCAAAGCTAATTTTCATGTTTGACTGTGCCAAATCAGGTTTTCACATGCAATTCGAATTCTAAAGTGTTCTCTAATGTTTTCTGCAAAGGCTGGATGAAAAATGGATCTTCACTGCCTGATTTCACTGGAGCTGCTCTGAGGCTCTCACGATCCAATAGTGCAAGCCTACCTGTTGCCAAGCAGGGCAAAGGGAATAGTGGGCATTTGCTTTGTATAAGAGCAAACACACTGGCTCCATTCTTGCTTTTTCTTTTCTAATGGGATGACATAGAGGTGTGCTTCTCTTCTGAACACAGTCCCCTCACCCCTCAAAACAGCACTGTGTGTAGCTGCAGTACAGGGAGGCACATGCATGCCTTATAAATCATGCTGGGTTTTAGTTTCGTTTCCTGCTAGATAGCTGACATGCAGAGGGACAAGAGGTCTGTCTCCTGTTGTCTGTCTGCCCCTGAGTCCAGGGCTACATTAATCCCCTTCCATATCTTGAAAAATTAATCCTGGAGTGCCTTGAGCTGATGCCTCGCTCCTTCCCTGGGGCAGAGCCATGTTTCCTGCCTCACAGCTCCCTGCCTCCCTCCCCAGTGGAGAGGCAATCAGTGTTCATGTAGAAAAACCCTCCAATATGAGATATACCAGTGACTTTCACAGGTGAGTGTTTGCTGATGAATTATTCAGCCCCCAAGAAAAAGGAGATGGGAACAGGAGCACAATGTCTATCTGACACCAGTTTGGACTTCATTAGTGAGTGCTTTTCACCTGTGACAGCTACTAAACCATAAATCCCAGACTCCAGTTCCTTGTTGATGCTAAACACAGTCCAGTTATATTCTCCCTCTTCTCTGTTACCCATCTTTGGAATACATAAGGGGTTGGGGAACATGCAAGCATGCACACATTCTACCACCTGAGCCCTTTGTGGTGCCAAATGTGGCACCACAAAGTCTGACAAGTCTCATAAATCAGCTTCAGTGGTTGCTCTCTGTAAATGATTTAGTGCAGGAGATACTGATCAGTGGTAGCAAAGGCACCAGAACTGTTTGAATGTAGAATTACATCCACATTTTCAAATGCAAAAGTAAATTTTGAAAGTTATGACTTGCTGTTGCCTCTCTGGGACTGAAAGCTGGGAACACTCTTGTCTCTTCTAAATCATTGGAGCTGGCCTGCCGTGCAGTCCCTGTCATGGGAAAAAGACATTAAACAGTTCTAGCCTCTTCCAGAAAATACTTATACTCCTCACATATGTCGCCTGCCACTATTAACATATATTTTTTAAGGGAACTAATGGAAATCTGAGATATTTTATGTGTAAATTTGTGTCCTGTAACAACTGCTTGACACATCTCAGGATGGCGCTCCACTGGTACAGAGAGGAGGCAGCAACATGAGAGGGGTCAACGTGGGCTGTGAGAGGAGAAGGAGCTCTCACTGCACTGAGATGCTTTGTGACCTGCTAGGAGGTACAATGCGCTCACTGGTGTTTAAGGACAAAAACATGTTTATGAAGGTATGTTTTCAGACTCTCAGTGTTTGTTTTACATTATGAGCAAACAAGAATTCAGTTGTGATTTGAAATGCACTTCTGTGTTGTCACAGACTTAAACCACAAAGCTGTTTCACAGATGCTTGACAGATCTTACGAAGTAAGCCATTGAGGACAGGACACTGCTCAGTGCCAGGAACTTCACCTGGCCCCTCTAACCCATTCTACTGGTGTTTCTCTTTCTGTGCACCATGTAAAATATATTTGCACACTAAAACCCTTAAATTTTTGTCAAGTTTGTTGTTTGTTTTTTTTTTTTTTCTATGGCTACAATTTTAACAGAGATTTGATTCTGTGACTTGAAAAAGCTCCTCTGTGCACTAAGTTCAGAAGTTCTATTTGTTTTTCTACTAATGACTAATAGACTTGTCAGAATTTTCCAATATTTCAGTAAAAATGTTGGTGAGCACCAAAAGACATTTTCTTCTTGGCGTGAGAGAGAAAGGAAGTATCTCATCCTGATTCATTGGCATTGTTTGACCTTGGCAATAAGGAGGAAACACAACCTACTATTGCGTGCAGTTCCTCAAGAGACAGGGACAGAGAACTTGAGATCACTGACAAAATGTTGGCTTCTCAACATATTAGTATGAGAATAAAAAATAAATACCTTTGGTTTTTTGCCTCATGTTCTTAGTCTGATTTGAAATCTGTTCATGAGACTTAAATTGCATGATGATGTTTAGATGCTGTCTTCCACTGCTACAACAAATACCAAGTGGACTGATGGAAAGGTGTGAATGGGGTAACTGCTCATATTCCTCAATGTATCAAAGAGGAATAACACTGACATTGTTACAATACAGAATTTAAATACAGAATATCTGCTTTACAAACAGCAATTCTCCCAGGACTTTATTGACATGACCAGACATCCTTTAAAACATCCCATGTAGAAAATTTATTCTTGCCTTGATCACATCTTAAAGTATCTAATTCTTCCACAGTACATGTAGAGGTTTTCAGAGAATAAGCTCAATAGAAATGGACTCCAGATAGCAAATAAAGTTTATTTTAAGAGGATATGAATCAAAAAATCACAACCATCTTCTTTTATTTTAGAAATGTATCTCACAATGTTGTCAAAGGAGTTGTGTTTTCTCATCATGACAGAGAGAGAAGATTAAAATCATCAAACTTTTTTTGCTTGGTATTTGGAAGGCTGGTAGCAGTGATTGTTCCCACCTTTTCTCAAAGCTTGGCTGCCTGCTTTCAACACACAGTTCACACAAGGATGCATTTCAACAGATCACCCACTTGCTTTCTGGTTTAATTTAAAATAAGAAAATTTTCAATTCTGTAAGTCTCTTTCACAGGCAGTTGAGACAAAGGGTGTTGTTATTTTTTTTTTTTTATATTGCCTGCAGATGAAAACACCAGGATCTTAAAAACAGCTGGTGATTCTTTGAAAAGGGGAAAACACGGGCAGTTCTACCAGGACTGAATCAAAGCAGTCTGCGCAACAGGCTGCCAGGCCTCTGTGCTGATGGGAAATTAGCCTCTCACCCATTACCTATTATTATAAGGGAGTGCTAAGAAAGTAAAATGGAGATCACACCACAGTTCTCTTTTTTGCCTCACAATGGCAAGGAGGATGGGGGTGTCACCATTCTCTTCAACCAGCCGAGTGCCTGGGCCATAACTTTTGGAAATCTGGAATGCTTGGCTTCTTTCTCTCTGGCACTTATCCTGCAGCTTGTGGCTCTGCAGCCAGCCCACGGATAGGGCTGTCTTGTGATGATAGAGGACCTGGAGCCACTTATAAGCAGATCTCTAGGAAGTATGTACAGGTATTGTAAAGAGAAAAATCCTGTTTTCAAAGTTATTTGTATCTGCCACTTCTCATAACAGTAGACCAGTCTGACTCATTTTCTTTTTCTGTGTACTGTTAGGAAAGCAATGTATTTGGTCTGCGTATACTACTGGTGGCGGATTTTTTTTTTCCTTTCTTTACTGGAAAGTATCTTCTTATTTTTATCAGCTTTAAAACAAGTAAACAAACAAAACACATCTGTTTCATTGGAATTTGGTATTTTCGAGTTCAATCTTAGAAAAAGCAGACTCTGACCAGCACCTCTTTAGAGGATAAAGAAGGCAAAAATTAACACCACTACTCCAACACCACTCCAAATGCATTTCCTCTTGGCACTGATTGAAAGTATGGAGGTCAAATTAGTTCCTCCAAAGAAATCTCTCTGTAGTCATTGTAAAGGAATTGAGAGGTAATGACAAGTATTCTGAACTTCCTGCAGGTTCTTCATACCAGGAGGACAACAATGGTCCCTTAAGGAAATCTCAGTAGAGCTTATCACACCTGGAATGTGGATTTATAACAGAAATAGTTCAGCCTGCTAAATAGTTTTCAGGTTGATTTAAAAAAAAAAAAAAAAGGAAAAAAAATATTTACTGCTACCCAAGCACTTCACATTAATCATACTTGTTGGTGTCTCTTTTTCTTTATTTTTTTAATGGATTGAAAATAATATTTAATATTTTCAAAATACAGCTAAGTTAGAAAAATTCTTCAAGCCTTTTAATTAGTTAGAACTTGAATTTGTAATTAATTGTATTTTCAAAGATTCCTCCCAAACTTACACTGACCTGCATGATGCCTGCATTTGGAGAAGCAGCCTTGGCTGCTACAAGAAGCCCAGTGACCGAGGTAGCTCACACAGCTCAGTTCCATATTCTGATGCGGCTTCTATCCTCCTTCACTTGGTCTACTGTTGAAGGAAAAAATACAGTGGTGGACGATAGTGTCACAGAGCTTCTGCATAAAGGAATTTCATGTAAGAAATTTCCTTTTCTTCATTAACCCAAGAAAGAACTGCACCCCTGAAGTCTGTAAGTCACTGTTGAGCAGAATTCTTGCAGGAACCTCCATGAAGTCAACTGCACTGCAGCTGTCTCACCAGCCATGCTCCTCCCATAGGCATGCCTATTGAAAAGACAACCATGGATCTTTATATTAGAAACTCTGACTTGGTATGCAGATAAAGACTAATGATCTATGATTCTTTCTGATGCACCATGCTACCTTGAAATGCAAAACTTTAGGAATAAAAACATAGCTCTCTTGGCTATCAGTAGAGTCTGCACTAGGGATGAATAGTACATTATATTTGATTTGCACTGCATCTCAGAGTAAAAGAAATAGTGCAGATAGTGTTTCTTATGGCTAGCTGCTCTTATTTTAGGATAAGCGCAGTTAAACTTGCAAATAGCTTTCTTTTATCTTTTTTCTTTTTAGAACTAGAGCTTTAAGTTGCAGAAGTTCTGAGTGTCTGTAAAACAGTTTACCAGGGTCATGTTTAAAGTATGTTACATATGCTTCACCATCAAAGAATTATTTTATTAGGAAAGCCAGCTCTACCAACGTTGCTTCCCTATAAACACAGATAATCAGAAATCTGTCATTACAAGAAAAAGATACTTTTCTAAAGTACTTTCCAAATGACCTTCCTAAAGTAATTAGATTGCTTCAAAGTTTACTGTCACAAATCAATAAAATTTTTTGCCACAAAACCTAACAAGAAGTTTTAAAAATATAGCATACAATGAAATGTTACTTCTTGTAAAGACACATTAAAAACTTAACATTAAGCGACATTTAGCATGCTATAATAAAAATACTAGTGATCCTTTTTACAGGCAAATACTTTTATACTTAATTAGTCAGAGCCCATAAACTAAAAATAGATGGAGGAAAAATAAGCCCAGAAACCAAAGACGCAAATCCTTAAATCTGGAATTATATATCTTAATCTGTATCCAAACTACGCTGAGCTAAGATTTCTGAACAATGGAGATGCATACAGCATGATGCAATTAGAAAATATTTGTACTTTATAGTACTAAGAAATTCCATTGAAAATGTTCTGCACTGAATGAAATTATTGCAGTTTGAAAAAAAATGAATGCAAGTCTAAAGCACCTCCAGCCATACAACCAATTAAATGTAAGACCAAAGAACCTCTCTAATGGAATTATTATAGATTTTCTACAAAAATTCAAAACATAACTTATAGAGTTGATGACTGAGGAAGACTCAAATTTGAAGCAAGCTGAACAAGTTTGGTTTCACCCTGGATTAGGATGTTCCCTAGAGCCAGCATACGAGACAGGTGCAGGATGACTCAAACGGTGCCACCTGGATTGCAAAAGTCAGTCACCCACCGCAGATCACATCTAACCCAGCAGCTCTTGCATAGCAGGAGAAATACCCTTGGGAAGCAACCTCTGATCCCTCTGCCAAGTCCTGGCCTGGAGTGCTTGCCGGTGCAGGAAGGACGCAGGTATTTGTTCCCTTCAGCTGCGACTGTTTGAACCATCCAGAACCCCTGGTGGCAATTCCTGCCCCTTGTCTTCTTGGGTACAAGTAATCAGTGAGTCAAGGAGAATGTAAATCTGTACATACATCTCAATATGTATGCTATATGCTAATTTAGGCTCATTAGACAGTATGCAATTATGCCTAATTTCACAGCACTTCTGAACTTGGTCCATTAAGAAAACTTAAACTAATATAACTTATGTTCTCTGAGACAGCAACAGTCTGACCTTAAATAAACTCAATGTGAAATTGCCCAGTGATTGATTTTTCAATTTAATTATTTTTTCTTTAGAAGTTAAATTTAAACGTGGCACTTTGCAGTCTGATGAATTTAGGTCAAAAGGATGGGATATTAATAATAACCAGTCCTGTGTGAAATCTAGGGATTATATTTAACAGTAAATTCAGTTTGTGGAATCCTGTGAAGTCTGAGTTTCATCTAAGTAGCCATCTCACACAAGGTAAAGGCACAGGCCAGAGTTTCCCATACTTCAGTAGATTCTCAAAAGTGACCCAGGACCCTTCATCCCTGGCACACTTCCCTCCTCTGCAGCAATTCTGGGCATCGTGGGTGCAGAAAGAAGTAGAAGGTTTCTAGGTTGTGATTCTCCTTATCCTTCTTTAATCAGTTTTCTTTCTAAGAAACTAAGGAAGTGAAGGAGGTTCTGCTGCCTGCCCCATGTAAGGATAACTGCAAATGAAGACACAGGGTTGTTTCCCTTGGAGCCCAGAAGGAATCAGGACCCCGCTCTGACCCAGCCAGAAGGCAGCTGAGCTACAAGGCATTGGGTAGCATCCAGTCCAGCTAAACCACCTCAAAAGGTAAAAATTACAAAACTAGGCCTTGCAGGAATGATAAATCAATGAAAATGTTTTGGCTTGTGTGAGCTGAAACAAAAACAACAAACTTGGAACCATGTGATTTATTTGCACACTGGAGTTCATTCGCTTTTCTGAAAGATACTAGAAGCTTTGGTGAGGTTGTTATTTTTTACTGCAACCTGCTCTATAATTTGCTGATAGATGATATTGAAGAAAATGAAGGGGTGAATCTCTCCCTGTGTTTGGCTCTTGTGAATCACCTTGCCAGTTCCAGACAAACTGAAACCAGCTCAACAGAGCCGGCAGCAACTGGCTGTGGGACGCTGCCAGCATGGCACAGCCCATGGGGACCAGCAGGCACTGCCTGGCCGTGTCTGGTGTCCAGTGGCTGTGCCGCCTTGGCACACCTTTGACGGGTTTACTTTTCTCCCATGCACATAACAAGTATTACAGTGCCTGGCCATCTATGTGAACTTAGGGCAGGTTTATTTCTGCACTTGTCAGATACTGTGTTTGTAGCAGGGATCTGATTAACAGCCCTGGTGAATGCCTGTAATTTATTCGAGTTTCTGGTCCAGATGGTTTAAAAATAAAAGAAATCCCCTGTGCAGTCAATGAATGTAGAAACGGTGATCTGGACAAGTGTCAGCATACAGAAATGGGCCATTAGAATGTGACAGGTAGAAAGAGCATTTAACATTTTGTTGAAGAAGTAAACATTTTGGGGAGGGAAAGATGGAAGACAAAGATGAAGAGTTACACTTGCTTTGAAAAATAAATTGCTTCACAGTCTACTGGGTTTGGGGTTTTTTTTAAGTGAAACATTGGAGTAAATGAGTATGTCCTATCTGATGCCTCTTCAATTCATACTTTTTTTTCATCTTGTAGATGTCACGTAATTAGAAGCTCCAATGGCTTGTTGAAAAGCTAGGAACACCGGACCCAGGGAGAAAGATGTTTTTCCAGGTGTGCTGATGAGTGCTGTAAATCTGAGCAGACTTCAGCATAACTCTTCATGAAATCAAAGGTAAACTGGTGTCAATGACTCGCAGTGCAAATGTTCGGAGTGTTCTGTTTGCATCTTGGAGCTATAATTAAAAAGTCTAGCTAAACAGAGAAAGGCATGGGGAAATCAGAAGTGTGGCCCTCTTACTACTGTGTAATTTATTGGCAGCTAATGAGAGTTTCTCTTTTTTTTCCTCCTAGAATTCCCCCACCTTTCAGTGGGTGCAGAGCCGGGGTGCCAGGGTGCGTTCTGATGACACCTCGTGGCAAAATGGGAATAATGCACCAGCAATAGAAGGCACATATGGATGATACCAGTGTTATTGAAACTAAAGGAAAATTATATCCAGGGGGAGCATAATGTGAACTAGAAGCTGACAGCAAGAGTGGAAAATAATATGTTATTATAATGGAGAAGCTCAACAACATTATTTTAAGAAGCAAAACCAGCTCTGATAAATGTATTGCATATCTTTATAAAGTGTTCCATACAGAGGAGCTATAACGGGCTCTATGGGATCAGTTACTGTCTACTTAAAAACAACTGTAATCAGCAATAAGGTAAGATTAATTAGTTTAGTTCAGTAAAGTTGTCTCCTTGGATACCATTCAAGTGACTTCCACCATGTTCATGTGAAATAACAGGGAAGACAAGCTTGGGGGTAGTAAATATAGTGTTTCACATAAACATTCATCAAGGGAAGTTGATGTGGAAAAATCTCTCTTCAGAGCAGAAGCTGTGAGGTTTGCCTTTCAACACCTCTCAGCAGGTGAGGGGAAGGGGGCAGAGGAGGGAGCCTGCCTAGGCAGTGCTCCCTGGCCCAGCCCTGGCTTGGGACCTGCTGCAGCCACAAAACTCAGCACGGAGCTGCAGCGAGCCCTGGGCTGGCTGTTCGAGAATGTTACCCAGACATTCCTTTTATTGCCAAGCTAGATCTGTGAGGCTATTGAAGCAGAACGTCAGCATCTCTGTTCTCAGGTACAACCCCTGAGAAAGCCCTTTCAGTGAAGAAAGCTTTTAATGCTTTTTGTTTTGTTTCACTCTTCAAACATACTCCTGTACCTTGCAGAGGAATTCCTTAGGCAAGTCTGCCACCACTGTCACAGACTTGCAAAATGTTCCAGATCTCTATCCTATCTCACACAACAATTTCCTTCACTCTAAAGGTTTTCAGCACCTTGCTTTAGCTGGTCTGTGTCATGTGCTATATTGGTGTGCTGCCTCCTGTTTGCTTTAAGGAAAAGCCCTGAAATCACCTAAGGAGCTTCAGTTCAGCTTCCAGTTCCCATGTGATGTCTGCTAATAGATGGTACAGATAGGAACATGTGCACACAGCAAAGGAGGCTGTTGTAACCCTGCCGATAGTGTTATTCTCCTCACCTCCCGCTGCGTGCCACGGAAGTGAAGTGGTGGGGCTGCATTCAGCCTGCTGCAGTTATTGCTGAGGGCACAACTGAATTACCCGTTTGAAATTCCTCAGTCAATTGAATGTTCATTTTAAAAATGTAATAACTTATACTTTGCAGAGGAGCAGTGAAATTAAATAGTTGATTTTTTTATTTGTTTTAAATCTACGAAAATTTCATGACTGGCTCCTCTTCCCCATTCTGTATTTTCTGTTACCTTAATTTGGATGCTGGACTGGTTTGTTTTGGGGTTTGTTTTTTTTTTGGTAGATAAAGACTTCCTCTAAATTACGGGTCTCTGAGCTGAAATATTCAATTATCTGAGGGCACCAGTATTAATGATTTGCACGCAGTAACACACACTGCTCCATTTTCCTATCAGAATGTCCTCATTTTCACTTTGCAATATCACAGTTAGAGGTCAGCAACTACTTCAGTTTCAGGACTCTATGCTAGAAAAGAAAGCAAGCAGGAAACTTTAAAAAACTCACTTGCTCCAACAACCTCTCAGTAATTTTTCTCCTGTTGGGACAATACCCCAAACTTCAAAAGTGCAGTTTGGGGCTTTTTTGTCTCATTTAAATTTTTTCCCAATGTTGAATAACTTATCAGTCCTGCTTATGGGTTTTTTTCTGATTTTGTGATTTAAATAGGTCAAACAAAAAAAAAAAGGGGGTGAAGAAATAAAATATCGGTATTTTTACAATATGCAAGTGAAGCCTGTGTTTAAGCTCTAGCTAAAGCAAGAGTTATTTGTGCTTACAGGTAAAGAGAGAATTAATTATGTATTTCCAACTTAAAGAAGTTATATATAAGGCCAATACCTCATCAAGCCTCAACGACAGTGATCCTGGATTTTAGCGCTCTCTTCTATGGGATAAATGAGAGCCCCTGTCTGGGCTTAGACAGCAGAGATAGGATATGCAAAGATACATGGCCCTCAGGGTTGAACTAGCTATTCACACCCTTGGAAGCAGTGCAGCCCCCCACTCAGACCTGCTGCTGCTCACTACAGTAGCTGTGAGACCAGCGGTTTGCACAGGCTGGCGTGCGGGAGGGGTGCAGCCCGCACAGACCTTGTGCAACATCTGCTTGTGTGTCAAGTCTGTGCACGGCTGCAGCAGCAAAGAACAAAGCAACCTGTTCTTCATGTTGACTGATGCTAGCAGAAGAGGCAACAAGCTTAAATTTGAGGAAAGAAGACAGAAGTTAGATGTTAGGAAAAAATTCTTGTGGTTTGGGTGAGTAAGCATTGGCATGGGTTGCCTAGGCTTTGTTCTTTAAACCTATGTCAGAGGAGATTTCACAACCTGTCAACAAACTTTTGCCAAAAATGACTCACTGCAGAGTAATGTGTTGACTGATACCTGAAGATCTCTTGCCACTCTAGATTTTAATAGTCTGTATGTGTACATTTTATCGATTTGCTGGTTTGTTCAATCATTTGACACCTTAGCCCCAGTAATTACATCAAAAGTCCTACATCAGCTGCTAGTATGGTTGCATTACAGAGTGCTTTGATGCATTTTTACTAATTGGCTGCTTCTGTATTATTATTTAGTGTGCATTAAATTTTAGCCTGACTCATAGAGAACACTTCAAGTACAAGTGCCAAACAATAATTAATGCTGTTAAAAATACACTGCAGCAAAAAGTAGAAACAGAAAGCGATGAGAGAAATATTTGCTCCTTTTCCCCCAGAAGGCTCCAGCATGAAAGATATTACAGTATCAACTACCCATGTAACAAGGAGGGCTTGTGGCCTTCCTCTTAGATCAACGCATTTCCGTCAAGGATTGACTTTTTCCTGGAAATTCCTAGTAATTCGAGACTTCAGAGTTGCTCTCACCAGCCAAAGAGCCTAAGCAGGCTGCCAGGGCCATCGCCCTCTTGCAGCCTTTCTGTTCCCTTTCCTGCCACATACTGGCTAGTGCAGAATTGATGTGAGGTTACTGACAGTGACCACCACGGACAGCTCTTGACTTAGAGGGACAGCTCGTTAACTGAAAAAAAAGCTACACTGATATAAAAAGTCATCTTTATTTTGTCTCCAGAGAAGATGAGAACAGCTGTCTAGCTCATGTTGTGGAATGTGTCAGGAAAGCCGCTGGGGCACAGTTTTGAGAAACTCAGTCCTGCTTTACCGCTACCTCTGAATTAATAAAGACCCCAAGATGTCCCCATTGCTCATTTTGCAGCTGCTAGAAGGGTTTGTCACAAATATATTTTCTAGCCTCAGTCTCAGGTCTGTCTGATGGATAGGAAAACATAAATTGGGAAATAAATATTTATGATGTATATTCACTCAGATTCTTTTATTTATAGATTGTTCAGTGCAGATGCCTATCATAACAGTAAAACTGAAACTGAGCTACATTTCAGCATTTATGATTCATCCACTATGGAAGGCTTAAATCATTAGTCCACTAAATAGGATGGTTCTGAAACAATTGTGAAGTCTGTATAAGTGTCAGTCTTGCAAAGAAAAGAAATTTATGTTACGCAGTTTTTGCATTGAGCAAAAAGGCTCTCTTGAATGCAGGGTACTTACTAGCTATCCCATGAATACCAACAGTGAAGCTTAGAATAACTGACACTAGAAGATTAGCTACTAGAGTTGACATATTTCTAAGATCAGCGATCCCCACCTACCCGTGTACTAAAGGGTTTCCAAAAGTCACTAGCACTTTGCAAAATGTGGTGTCTGTCACAGACACAGTGAAAGTTGTTGTGCTAGTCAAGAGGCGTTGACAATCGATCAAAAACATCCTCTGCCTGAAACTTTTTGAAACCCCAGGTGCATATTTTTCATGCACTTTAACGTTACAGAGAAATATTAATATCTAGCCATCAGAACCTAATCTTATGATTCTCCAGTTCTGTAACTCTCCTCTTCATGGACAATGAGTAAAATACCTCCAGGTGAAAAGAAGGCTCTGTGTGCCTGCAACAAAGCGTTTCAGCCTCTTCTCCAAGGTCAAAAGGCTGCTATGTTGAATCTACCAATGTGAACCAATCTTAAATGGCCAATAAATGTAATGTCTGAAGGTAAATACAAATACCATAGGAAAAGGGTTGAAAATACTTTAGATGCCAACCTAGGAAGCTTTCTTGCTTTTAATGTACAGTGTTAGGAAAGCAAAACTTCTATGTGAGGCTCAAGCATCCATTATTAGCTTTTATACGCTAGGCTTGATCACTCCTCAATCTCCCCACCAATATTTTTTACTATTATTTGTATTTCAACTGGTCTTCGTCCACAATCAGGTCTCCACTGTGCTCGTTACTGCTTGCACACAGAAAGATAATCTTGCCCCAAAAAGCCTACAGCTTAGGCATATGACAAATAAATTGATGTAAGAAACTACTTTTAGGCCTCTGGAGGGAAATGAATTGGACAAAAGAATAGAGGATAATAGATAATAACAGAAATAGCACTCCATGTAGCTACTGTATCATGATCACATCTTTCTTTCACAGAAAGACCTGCCTGCTTTTGCCCATCCAGCTTTTGGGGATAAGTGTCCTTTCTACAGTTTCTAGAGTGATCAAATCTTATAATTGTTTTCCCTTAGCTCAAACTGGTTCCTCTTGCTCTTGGTTGTCATTCACTCTTGGTCTTTTTCCATAATCGTTCAGGTTACCTTAACATATAACACTCTCAAACTGGGTAGATTTTTTGTCTGACCCAGAACCTTACAAAGTGCTTGTAAGCACCTTGCTTACAAAGGCAGCTCACCAAGCTTTCTAGCATTGTGCTTTGTAAGATACAAAATAGTAAAGAATTGTACCTCCAGTGTCATGCCCTCCTTGTGAATCCTCACTCACTTGTCCTAAGATGTCTTCCTCACTCTAAAACACATCTTAGGAATTTACTATTTTAATCATTTTTCAGCTCTGAAGAGGCTCTTTCACCTTTCAAGACAGGGATTAGGCTTTGAAATCAGATTGATCTCGATAATTGATTTTATGAAGACCAGATCCTCTGCTGTTCCCTTGCCACCTCTCCAAATTACCCTTCGCTTACAGGTAGAAGCCTTCATTTACAGGTACCAGAGTGGGAAAGTTTTCTATCAAGATTATTACTTCTAAAGCTTGATCTTTACCAAGCAAGGTAGAGCTTCCCCATTTGTAAAATGCACATTTGATGAGTAGCTGAATGAGTTGTGCTTCTTTGCATTGAACTGACGTGAGATCTCTAACATTTCACCCAGGCACATTGCCTGTGGCAGAATAATGGTTTGATCAGTATAGTGTCTTTCACAGACAGTAATGTATGTTGTCAGTTTGCTTTTTTGTGTTTTCTATCTCATGGCACTCCTGGAGGAAACCAGGAAAGTTATCACTCAGGCCTGAGGAGAAAAAAATATAACTGTGACTAATCAACCTTCAAGTTTCTGGTGCTTTCATTTCATGTTTGAGAGTATTGTTCACTCTATGATCAGACTGAAAATGTGCAGAAGTAGCAACAATATTAATTACAAAGATCATTTAAACAGAGAGTTAAAAAGCAGGACTTTATTGAGTTGCTATATTTTTATCAGTATTGGCTTGTCTGGTTTAGTGTCAGCTCAATGTAAAGAGGAAGAAATCATTCTTGTCCCAAAGAATTTTTGCAAACTAAAACTTAAAATGGGCATTTCTGTGGATGGACTCCTGCCTGAGCCTCTGTGCCACAGGAAAAGTCTGTTCCTGTAGACTTGTCTGGCTTTAAGTGTAGTCAGGGCTGGTTAGAAATAAAACAAGACATCTGATAATACTGTTTATGTGTCCCTATGCTGGTTGTTTGGGAAGTACTTCAGTTATCGTCCATGTTTTGGTCCAAGTCAAGCTGTTTGGACACATCTCTCATTGTGAGAATTCACATGCAATTTCCCTTTTCTTGACTTAATGAAGTTGAAATCACATCATTGTTGCTGGATGTATATACTTCCTGGGTAGCGAAGCTCTACTGACTTTTTATACGTTTAGTTGGTAACTAACACTTACTTAGCAGGCTGAAATATCATTTGCTTATCTTGCCTTTTTTTGGATTCAGAACAGATTGGCTTGGCTGTTTTGGTGCCAGTTGAGAAATTACCTTTGGCTGCTACTTGCCTACAGATGTTTGTCTAGGTCTGTCTTCCTCCTAGGGACGCCATAGGGGCTTTCCTGCAGAGGGACTCAAATAAGTCAGTACGGTCACTGTTCAGTCTGCTTTCTTGCCATCCTGCAGTTCTGAGCACCATCAGAGGTTGCCAGATTCACAGGCAACAATTTTCGTACCAAGCAGGAATTAGTACCGATGGTCTCTCCACGTGCCCTGTTCAGCAAAGGAGGACCCAAACTTTGTCCCATGTTCCCTGCAGTGTGGCATAGCCACTTCAGCTCAGCCATAAGTAACTAATGAATCTGGCCTGCTATTCTAAAGGGCATTTTCATCCTTCCTGATGACAGAGGTCAATCTGCTTAGGTAATTGCACAGAAAAGCTGGTCTCTGAGTTATGTGCTCTATAAGCAAGTCTCCCTAACGTGATGAATCACTGAAGGGGAAGAGGCAAGTCTAAAGCAGGGAAGTTTAACAATATATTGTATCCTTCCCTTAATTAAAGGTTTGGAGTGAGGCACGCAGATGCAAAGAAGAGATAATGAACTTCTCTCTATAAAGAGGAGGAGGAAAACCATCTGTGGGTAGTCTTGGCTTTAAACATGACTGGCAGAATACCAGCCTGGAACTCAAACCCTCCTCTGTGCTTCAGGGAGAGCACCTGGTTCCCACTAGGATGCTGGTACTTTATTTACCTGTTTATATGGAGGCCTATTTCTATTTTCTTGGAATTGCGTACAATTGAATTTCAGGCCTTCCAAGATTTATATAAAACATTAATCCATCTGCAATTAGCAAAAGGTAAAATAGAATTTCTATAAAAAATCCTCATGTGATTATGTAGGAAGGATAGCAAATGTGTGATATGAATAAAGGGACTATGAATTTATGGGACTAAGATCATCACAGAAAGTCAGCCTGTCAGCTGCTGTGCCTATTGGGAAGCACTTGACCTGCCCTGTTCAGTCTGACAGTAATGCTTTCATGTCTGTCATTGCTATAGAGAACATGCAGGCAGCCTCTCAGACCTACACCGCCACGGTGACAACTCTTGCAGTGTTCAAAAGACTGAATAAAGAGATGGTATGCATTGATACTCCTCATCTGAGCCTCTTAAAATGCTCATATCTTCACCTAAGCTTTTGCAGTCCTGTTCCGCAACTCTGGTTACTGTAAATCAGAACTCTCCACCTCACTAAAACTTTGTATGGTGTTCTCTGCTCTCCAGGACAAACTGTGGAGGAATCTGTCATATTTGAAGTCTAAAGGCAACGAGAACCTCTTTTGAGAGTGACAGACTGGGATAAGAGCATCAAGCAAACATTGATGCTGGGTGCTTCTTAGTGGAGAGGGTTCCTTCCGCAAAGTGCAGATGAACACGCAGCTCAGACTGGTTGCACAGAGCTGAGATTAAGCCAGTTCTTACACCATTCAGCATCAGCCTGATTAGCTGAATTTCCTTACTTTGGAACACTTGGAAATAAGAGAGGGAGAAATCATACCCTGTAGAGTAAGTGTCCTTCAGATCAGTTGCCTCACTTGGCAGTCAGGGCAAAGACACAGCTTCGGTACTTCATCTTCTTGTAATGATGCCCCCATGCCCTTCACAAAGTCTACGGTCTTTACGGATGTCCTGAAACCAGCATTACTGCCACTAATGATAACTGTGTCTATTGCATTTTAAAAGGGAGTCAGCCTCCTTGATGAACTTCAAACACCACACACAAACACACAAATATTGTACAATAAAACATTTGCTGTACAAGCAAAGGGATGTCAAATACAAGAAATGAGGGGAAAGCAGGCTTCAGTAATGAGGGACAGCAATCACACTCCTGATGCCATCACCCACCGTGGCTTTTCTGTGGGGATATGCTTCCCTTTAAAATGGTTGAAGCTTAACTGAAATTTCAGATCAACAAAGCCCCAGCTCATAACCACTTTTTGACTTTACTTTTCTCTCTCTTCGATACTTGAGAAAGACCCTTTAATTCTCTCTTGCATTTGACAAGAAAAACTCCTTTTATAGAAATGCAGAATACAATGGTGGCAAACCTGCACCACATCAAACACTGTGGGACACCCCTTTGGATTTTTATTCCAAGGTTTTGGAAAAAAATGTATATTAATAGAAAGTTTCTGAGAGATGTTTTGTCCTGAAATGTTTTTACCTGCAAACAAATATTAAAATAAAGCCCAGTAAGTTTGTGAGTTTTATTGGCAAAAGTGAAATAAAATACCTTTTTTTTTTTCATTTTGATCCACTTGATTCCACTGAAAATTAATAATAAATTGTAACTGCCAGTACCTTTGCTGAAATGTAACATAAAAAAATAATGTAATAATTAAGTACAGAAGTAAATGTTGGTCTCTGGTACTTTAAGACTCTCATTGCCTTGGAAGGTAGTATATATTATAGCATCCTGATGAAACACTGCTGTCTTATAAAGAAAACCACAGTGCTAAATTTTCCAAACTACCATAGACGTAATTACCTCCTGCTGTGAATCTGAGTGCTTATTCATAGCATCATTACTTTTAGTAATTAAGTCTGTAATCTCCTTCAGAATATGATTCATTCCTTCCTAAATCATAAAAGTTGGGCCAAAAAGTTATATTTGAAGGGTCAATGTACAGAAATTTCATTGTTTGCTCCATATCAGAATGTACATTAAATCTTCACAATTTAAAGTGTATCAAAGAAAATTCTAAATCCTGCCTGAGCTGGTAGGGAGTGGTGAGGAAGGAGGGAGATCCAGTCAAGGGAGAAGGAGGTGGGATGTGTCCGTCTGTCCATCTGAGCAGTTATTAACAGTGTGCATGAAACCCACTGGCGAGCTAGGAGTAGGGGCACAGGTGTGTGTCTGTGGTTTCTTCTGCAGCAGCCAAGTTTCCAATTCTGCAGAAGGCCCATGACATTTGTGGTTATTCTTACTGAATACATGGAGCAGAATTTTGCTCCCTGTAAATTCTTCCAGCTGAAGTTGCTTTCCCTTCTCAGTGTAAGGGATGGTAGTCACCTACAGAAACTTTAAGTCAACATAATATTTTTCCTTTTGTTGCTTCTTTCTGACAGTAATGTGAAACACTGAAGAGGGCATAGTCATAAGACAGCAGATAACGCATCTTAATTGTAGGAAAATTTGTTAGATTGACCTTTGATTTTAACAGCAGAAGCTGACAATGCTGTGCAACAGTTGCTGGTGCATACAGCAAAGACATCTCCATGTTATTAGGCAAGTTGAATGTTAATATGGTATTTGATTTTTTTTTTAATTCAACTAAATTTGCTTACAGTTCTTCTCTTCCTTTACATGATTTTTTAAAAAAAAATTCTATCAGGAAAGAAAAATCTTACTGGTTGCTAAGTAACTGTAGCAGTATTGCCCCAGATGTGCAATAGGCATATCTGCTTAATATGGTGGTCTTTATTTTTTAAGTAAAAAAAAATAATTAAGCAAAATAAACATGATATTGAAAGTAATGATGGCCTGATAAAAGATGCTTTTTATTATCCCAAATGTTTGCAGCCATGTACACATTACATCAGCTGATAGTGGGAAGTTTTTGTGAGGAGTGGATTATTCTTGAACAGGTTATTTTAGTAGCATCAACCACCTCTCCCCAGAGATTTATACACACACCAGATATGACATGGCACTCTTGTCACATCTGGCTGCAGCTGAGGTGGGAGAGACTTTCTTCACAGCACACCCATGATAAAAGAGAGTAGGCCAGAAGTTGCAACATCATGAACTCTGATTTTTATCAGTTTCTATAAACATTTCTAGTTAAATCATGACTCTTCTCACTGGCCAAGATCTAATATTTCTGGCTATGGAAGCTGGCAAGTCCCCCTTTGCTTTTGTCAGTACCGTGCTCCAGAGCTTTAGCCAAGGTTTTAAGGGAATGTAACGCAGGTGGTCATTGTGGCAAAATGAAATCTCTCAATGCATTTGCGTGGCTCCTCACAGGTACCTTGTATGTTATTCGAGTGTTGCAGTTGTCTGTTCTGAATTTATTTCCCTCAGCACTGCAGACCCCCTTGGGCTCCTGGAAGTCAGGAATCCCCACACCAAGCAAGATCTCACCTGTTTCAGGTCACCCCTTGGCAGATGGGGTGGCATGCAGTTGTTCAATGACTGGCCGATGCTAACAGCTGTCTCCGTTATCTGCTACTCCTCTGTGTAAGAGAACTGTCCTGATGGGCATGAAATAAAGAGTTAAAATCCCATTGATTTGGGATGAAAATATGAGAATGCATATGTAACAGTGAATGATTGCTGTATTGATAGACTTCATTTTACCATTTACTAATTTTGGTGTGTTTGACTTTGTACCCACAGCAGAATTTTAATGTAGATTTTTAGCGTAATTATATATAAATTCTCCTCTTAGTGTGGGAGGAATGGAAGAGTTGTAATTGTTGACATTATTCAAAACTAATACATGGCATTTTAAAGATGTGGATATTGTGTTAATATTTAATTTCTTGTAGCTGGGTTAGGAGGGTTCCATTTATTTTGGTTTTTTGTATTCAGTTGAATCAAATATGTCCATTAAGTGTAGGATGTGGCATTTGAATTCTTTTAGGGTATGTTTGCAGGAGATTGATTTTTGCCTGTGTTTGCAGAGTGTGAAGGAGTTTACCCATGTAATCTCCAAAAAGGTCAAATCTTGACTTAATAAATGTGTGATTCAGGAACATAAAGCTCATTCTTTAGGACATGACATTAATATTTATTGGGGTCTGGATACTACAAAGACCTGCTAATTAGCTACAGAAGCTTTTGTGTATTGGTTAAACTGGCTTAAATCCAGTTTTGCTCAAGAGGGATTAAAATTGCTCCCATTATGATAAATCTGCTAAGCAGGGGACTCATATTCTCATTAATTCCTATGGCTCAAGATTAGTGTCTAGGTACATCTTTCTGCCACGACTAATAGTGGTAGTCAACAATTTTAATAAATTCAGTAAGGAATGTTTCCAAGGAAAATCATCCCCTGTTGCTGACAGTAGCGTAAGAACCAGGCTGCAGCCAGGGAGCCCAGCAGGAGCTACCTGGCTGCCTTTGGAAGAGGCACCGACTGTCCCACCTCACGCAGCACTCGCCCTGTGCAGGGAGGGAGCAAAGCAGCAGAGACCAGAAACCTGGGCCAGGAGTTGGCCTGAAGGAAACGCTCCCAGATCTAGAGAGAACTGTCAATCTAAATTTTAAAAGTAGAGAAAAATGAAGATGGTTACCATATTGAGATGACAGATAAGCAAATCTGAAACTGAGCACAGAGAAGAGTCTGCTGTCCAAGTAAAGGGATGCTATGCACAGCTATAGTTGCAGTGGTGCCTAGGTGAGGGAGGTTATGTCTATATGTTGTGAAAGACAATATGGTACAAACATCACCAGGCTGAACTGAGCTTGTAAATCCACAAGACTCAGTCTGGATCTGGTCCAGAATGAGTACAGCTATATTTGCATAGTGACAACCCTAATCAAATACACCCTGCTTCTGGACTCCACTCAATTGTTTCTCAAATACCTTTGATTACAGAGTTAGTGGGTTGGAAAATATAAGATTAGACAAAGCAACTAGTAATCTCAATATTTTTGTAGAGAATGTATGCAGTGTAAAAGCTGAAAAAAGACTTCATGCCCTGGTAGAAAATTTGCACAATGAGTGGGCTTAAGACACATTTGCAACTAAGCTCATTCCTTGAGGGAAGAAGCCATAGAGTCAAAACTGGATTGACAAAATAAGGCTGGAAAGGACCTAAAAGCGAATCATCTGGCACAGAAGGACACTAAGCAGAATCACCAGAATCACCATAATGGTTTTCCCCGAAGAAATGTGGAGAATACTGTTCACAGGCATGCCACTAAAAGGTGCAAAGCAATGGGGGGATATGGGTATGACTTGTCAGCCTAGGATGCTCCAGCTGATCCTGCTTCTTGATACTGCAGGTGCTGATATAGATCAAGGTGGGGAGGATGCTGAGGAGGCAGGCTCATGTCTTGTGGGGATGGTGAAGCAAGCGAAGGAAAGTAAGGACTTATATGTTTGAGGAAATTAAAGAGAATGCACTCAAATGTAACCAGTAGACCAGCTTAAATCTTAGAGGCACTTTCTGGACCACTCAGTAAGAGGTAAGTATTAATGGAACCTGCCTGACCTTGATCAACAGAAACTTCTTTGTTTTCATAAAGTGTATAGCCTCTGATAACAGAGTGGCTCAGCTGAAGAACTTTGTACTTCTACACAGTATCGTCAAGACAGTGGTAAGTCTGGAGCAATAATGAGATTTTTAAAAATACTCTGATGTGGCTGTGAGCATCTTATTTTTTTTCTTTTCTTCCTTCTGACAGGTATTATTCTAAAATAGAAAAATATTATTTCATAAAACCTCATTTAAGCCCTATCCCCCAAATCTTCAGGACTCTCACCTCTCGGTGAAAGGGAGAATAACTGGCAGAGAGCTAACCCATCTGCATAAACTATTTACCCAGAACTCCTGATGGGGTAAAACCACAAAGAATAAATTGCTCTCTGCTCTTAGTTATCGGCACACAGGGAAAAGTCAGCCCTCAGACAGCTTCATTTGCATCAACTTTCAACTCAGCACTTCCCCACTGATGCTTTTGAGCCGTCATAACACGAAGCAAATTAAAACCTGGTTTGAATAGTGAAACTGAACATAATGTAGAGTTCAGTTTGGAGTCCTTCTTCAGAAGGACACTCCAACCAAATTAAAGGTTCTTCCAGAAGCTGAAGGGAGTGATAGCAAATTTGGATTAGCTCCATGAGGGCCATCCTTTTCACAGAGCTAAATGGAGCTGGAATGGCCACTGTTAGCTGAACTGAAGGGCAGGGTCAGTCAGTGTTCCCAAGGGGCTGAAGCCTCTCTGTGAACCCTCTTGGACAGTACTACGCAATGAAAACCATACACTAGCCAGAGAAGTGGTGGCTAACTGCACCTATACCTGCTGCATGCTCTTTCCAGTGAGTGAGGAATCAAAATAATGAACTACTTCAAAAACTAGCTTAGGGGAATATATTATTTATCATCATAAACATGTTGCTGGGGGCAGTGTTCAGGTTGAAGCTGTATTTCTGTAATAATGATAATCTCTTTCTTCCCACCCCGAAGAATCCAATGCTTGGAAGGGGGGAGCAATTTTTAAGGGCTCTCAGGGGATATGTATGTAGTGGTTCTAGAAATTCTGGCTGAGGGTTTGAACTAAAGGTATATGCTAAGAACCCTGAAACACATTGAGTTTGTCTTTTCCTGATTATTCTGATCAGCTAGGAGAGAGCTTATACGATTTGAAGCTTTTATTTCTTGCTAACACATGTTCACAAACACAATGGCATTTTCTTGAATTGTATCCAGAAAATTAATTATTCTTCAGAAGGATTCTGGCTTTCTCTGAGGACAGTCTCTACTTTTTTTTGCATTAGAGAAATCTTTTGTCTTTGTTTAACAAATAGGTACAGTGGGGAAATACTTCTCTGGGAAATTCATGAAGGGAATAAGATGCATAAAGATCTTGATGCTGCAGTCCAAGATAAATAGGACATTATAATACTCTTAGCAAATGAAAATGCAAATCACAGAAAAGTAGGGGAGGAAAAAATATATTCCCTGGCCTGAACATTCAGAGAAAGGGAGTGGGACTGGGAGGTGTCTGACAAGCACATTATTTGCAGTCTCCTGCTAATTGAGTGTTATCTGAATTGCTTGCGGCTGTCATTCCATGACCAAATGTATTTGTTGAAATGCCAGTAGTCTGAGAGATGATGCACTTAGCAGAAAAAATTGTGAGCGCTGTAGGGAGACTACAAGCAAATGGTAATGATAGAGGAGATGTCCAGATGGACTCCTTGTGCTTATCAGAAGTCCGTCCTTAAAACCTAATCAGTGTGGTGTTAATTTATCAGTTACAGCTAAAGAATCTAATTGGAGTTTTCTTTGTTTGTAATGTCAGTTCAGCTTATCAGTGTGCTTGGCCTCTCTACAACCTAACAATAAATTACCATCTAAGCAATGAGATTTAGGTGAGGCTAATGCAGAAAGATAGCCCGCAAAACAAATATTTTTAAAGGGACTCAAGAAGTAGGCATACAACTCTATGAGACTTCGGAAGCAGAAAATAAAAAAAAGAGAAAAAACATAAGCTGAAGGAAGAAGAGATATGGAAAAAATAAAGGAAGAACTTTCAGAAACGATATAGAAAGAAAGAAGAACAGGAGAGAAGGAAAGAACAATTGTACAACAGAGGAGAAGTCTGGATCACAGAGCAACAAATACAGTTATGCAGAGGACAAACAGAGAATGGTATGAGAAAAGAGACTAAAATAAGAGAAAAATGTGAACATGAGAAAATAAAAACAAACGATCAACAAACTAGGATTATGGAATGAATAAAAGCCATACCTAACAGTCTGCTCAGTGTCTTACATGAAACTATATTATCAAAAACCACAAAGCCTTGATGTGCCGTTGATGCACTGTGATGTGGATCTTTGCAAGATGAGGCTGCATGTAACCAAACTGAAAAAATGCTCTGCCTACAAGCAGGTGTGTTGCCATGTTGTGATCCCCAAATGCAGCTTGATAGTACAAAGCTACCTTTTAGATGCCTGCTACTAAATCACAGGTCTGTGAGAGATGTATGAGTTTGAAGGACCCTTATAAAATAACTGTATCTCTGTAATTTATTTATTTAGCAGATACAGTTTAACAAGTCTTCTGACAAGTATTATTTTACTCCTTGTAGGTTGTAGGAAAAACTTATGTATCTTTTTAATCCTTTTAATGCAATTCATGTTTATTTTCAGCTAGAGATAATTTCATTTCCACTGTTTCTCGATTTGGGAAAAACACAGTTTTATGGAGATGGAGCAATACAAATGACTGTATTTAGCAAATTCTCTTTCTAATTTCTATTGTGTGGATACCAAATAGGTGCTTTGAAAAACAAAACTCCAAATATTCCAAATTCTCCAAAATCAGATTTACACTGAGGCATCCTGCTGCTAGCAATGCCACTTGCCAGCTGTCAGCCCCCTGATATATTGTATGGGTTGTGATGCATTTGCCATGGATTATTGATCAGGCATTGCGGTCACCAGAGCAATGCTGATTCTGCTCCTGCCTCTGGTTAGAGCTGGCTGCAGGCATGAGGGTATGCACACGCCTGCTCCAGCCACACCAGTGTGACTCTGTTTTCAAAAGCATTAATCATTGCAGAAGAGCAAGGAGGATAATTAAAGTCCTGTGGGCATTTGAAATAGTTCAGCCCCACTCCATCCTGTAAAGACTGCCAGGCTTTACGTGTTATGAGACAAGTAGAAAATGTTGTTTATTGAATAGAGTGTGCAGGGAGAGAGAAATAGATTAAAAGCCACTCTCAGCACACAGCACCTTTTTCAAAGCGCTGACTAGCAGTTTGTGTTTGGACAGTGATTTGGAGCTGAGAGGATACTTTCAGACCTGCTCTCACCTAGCTGTGAGGAATGGGAGGGTGTGGGGGAAGAGAACTGTGTTACTGGCTGCCTTGATGGCTCTCCTGCTTTCCAGTAGTGCTAATCTGGGGGGCTTGGGGACCTTCAGAGACACATGGACAACAGGGGTCCAAAAAGTTAGTGACTTGACTCAACAGGGTTATTTTTCCCTGAATTATGGGCTCATTAATTTCTGTGCTGTTATAAGTGGGGTTCATTTTAGGTATGTTATCTTACCCTGGAAGCCTCTTAGCAGTTACTGCTGGTTTGTTGTTTGGAAAATTGCTTCTACCATGGGTTTACACAGATAAATTCAGTAATGTAAAAACCTCAGTAGAAACTGCTGCATGCAGCTGCATATGCTTTAGATGATCCCTGAAGAACAGTGCTACTTACAAGCCACTGTGAATGTATAACATCTCCCAGATAACGGGAAATTGCACCCATTCTAGGGACGTCATATATAAAAAAAAAAACCAACCACGCCATGGAAAAAAAAAAAAGTCCACAAGTGGGAATGGGAATGGTTTCTAATGTGAAAAGGAGTGACAGTTTCTTGAGTGCCCATAAAAATGAGGGAAAGTTTTTGCATGTCTTCACAGTTGATGAACACTGTGAGAAGAATTAGAGAAGAACTCAAAAAATATCTATCAGAGCTTTGAGGAACTATGTGGTGTTTAAAATACTTGTCCTCTTGAAATTAGAAGACATGGTATAGTAGCCTTGGAACCAGCAGTAGATCACAGTTTGGTCGATGCAGCAATAAAAAAAAAGCCAACAGGAAAGGAAGGGTATGATGCAGTTCAGATGTATATGCCCTGAAGCCCTGGATGTTTGAAATCACCGAGGAATACATGCACACAATTCAGCTTAAAAGGAATGGCCCTGTTCATATAAATGTAGCAGAAAGTATCCATTAAAAGAAATAAAATGTAATGTAATGATAAGCTCTGCCTACTGTTATGACTAAACTGACTTCTTAATCTACACTACAATTTATGTTCACATAAAGTTTCAGTCAAGTCATTTATTTTACCTCCTCTTTTGCAGTTTCAAAAAAGAACCAGGAAGATCAGCTAAAATTTTCTCTCATTTTAGACAACTGCAATTCTGACTGCTGTGGCCTGAAGGGAAGAGCTGCCCTCCTGTCGGAAGAGGAGGAGGAATCTGTTGACATCTGGCGGCAGGAGAGGAACAAAGGGTCAGCTCTGAGATGTGCAGTTTGCTGCTAGTGTTACAGGTAATATATTTCTCTTTGTCATAAGCAGACATACCATAATGTGAGTTAAATCATGTAGTTGCAATGCTTAGCATGCATCTGGGCAAATCAGCTCATGTAAATGTGATTTGGGGTGCAAACCTTGTCAACTGACAAGGCAGGATAGGAAGTCTATTAGACAAGTCTCCTTTGTGTAGCAAAGACCCCAGGGCAATCTTGTGTGTTACAGGTCCTCTTGCTGGAGAGTAGAGGGAACTGAGGAGCAGGCACCGTTTGCAGAGCTGCAGTGATTATTCACAGGAGCTTGGAGCTGCAAAGGCCCTTTGGAGCAACAGGGCAGGCAAGGCAAGTGGCTGGAGGCACCAGTAGAGACAGCAAATGATGATCAGCTCTGGACCCATGGAGCTTCAGGAGCTAGAGGCCTTGCTCCTCAGCAGCACAGGCAACACATCCCCCCAGCCCGACAGCCATAACCTGCAAGACTGAGGTGTTACTATACCATGAGAAAAACAGCCACAGGACCCAGCACAAGAGATGAGAGAGAAGGACTATGAATTTTACACTTCTACTTCTGGAAAGGAGTGGTTATGTATTCTACACTACCCTATCTCCTTGTTACCGCTTCCTCCTCCCACCTTCAGTGAAATCCTGTTCTAATATTTGTGTTCATCTGTCATTTGCAAGTGGGAATAATTAGCTCAGTTTTATATTTCCAAGTTTCAGGGTATATAAGCTGGTGTTCGTTAGAAGCTCCTGAGGTTTGAACCCAACCCTTTTTGCTGTCAGTAAAAGCTTGCCAGAAGGGTTGTATTCTGCCATCTTCATAAATATGGTATTTCCTGAAATATTTTGCAGTTAATGTTTGGATATTAAGCCAATAAGAGTAAATACTCAGAAAAGTGTGAGAAGTTCCATATGCTGACATGTACTTCCATATACTGCAGGGCATTGTTGAATCTTCAAATACGTTCTTATTTGAATTATATGTGCCAATACTCTTCTTATTACAGTTTGAATATGTGCTCTCACTATTTCTAACAAATACAAGGTCATCAATTGCCTCGCAGTTGTTTACAGCACCCAGCATTACGTCAAATGCCTCTGTCATACTCAAAAGAGTGGCTCATCTTTCAGTGAAGACTTTATGATGTCTAGAAAGAGGCACCAGAAAGGCACCAAATGATTGGGAACCTGTGATCAATTTGTGTGAGTAGACTGCATTCCTTCCACCTCTCTTGCCTCCCTCCCTGTGTAGTCAGGGACACAATTGTTAAAGGTGCTCATAATATGCCTTCCTCAATCTAAATGTGGGTGCTTCACAGGGACCCCTGATGGCTTTGAGGTGCTTTCCTGCTCTTGCTCTGAAATGCTTTGGTGTTACTCATTTTGAGGCATAAGGCTTGGCTCATTTGTTCCAACTTCCCTTTAAAGAGGGGAAGAAAGCATGAAATATAGGCTGCTCTGTCTACCCTGGATACCAGCTATTGCTTGTGGGAGAAATTAAGTAGATTGCATTTTCATTTTTGCAGTGTGAAATGGCTGATGGGACATTCAGATGCAGTTAAGTTCTTTAAACTATGCTAAATTTCAAAAAAAAAAATCAGAAAAAAAATCCAACTTAACAGAAGTTACTGGTAGTTCAGGTATGATTTTTAAAAGATACTGTACCTACTACTGGTTTAACTTACTTTTATTTTTCATTTAAATATGCACAATTTACTGTATTAATAATACATGAAAGTATACCTTGTTCATTCTTAGAATGGCAAAGTTACTCTTAATGCTCCCATCTGTAGCCTCTACCTAATTTACATTTGGACCCTGACATATAAACCTCACGTTGCAGTTTCAGTGGTCATCAAGATTATTAATTTGTAAAGTTGTATTTCTGTAAAGGCCTCTACCATGTACTAACCTCACAGCAGAGAACGCTTGTCTGTTATTTAGATCACCACACTTTTCTAGCCCATTTTCCAATGTTGAAGTTTCTAAGTAATCATCTGTTACTTCAAATAATACAAAAATAGCATGTCATTACCATTAAGCACCAGCCGCAAGGATTTAATTTTAAACCATTTCTCCTTCCCCTGACTGAAGAAATGCCTCTGTGATCATTTTTAACCTTTCATCAGCATAATTGCTAAATAATTAACAATGGCTAAATGATGAGAACCTGAGAGATTTGAAAATTATTACTGAAGTATGTATTCCACCAGAGCAATGACCTATATGAATCTGTTTCAAAATAAAAGCAATGTATACTCACCAGCAGTAGCAGCACAAATTCTTTATGTGTGCTAAATCTTCTGATAAATGTGCTTATGCCTTAGACGCTTACAACTGCCTCCGATCCTATGTCAAGGCATAAAGACCCACCTCACTGCAAAGAACTACTTGTGTGCTGAGGCTGAGCTCTCCTTCTCCAAGGTTACTTCATAATGCTTTGCAATATCTTCCTTTCCACTAATACAAATTACTTATTCCACAGAATAAGCCGTGGAAAACATTGTAAGGGCTCTACAATCCCTTCCTTCTTTTGAAGCAGTATTTCCTTGCTTCTGTTAGCTGAGCTGATTAGCATGTTGAGCTTTTTTGCAGTTTCTCCACAATGAGCTCCATGTGCTGATTTTGGGTATGCCTTTTATACATCCTTTAGGAGCTGACAGTCATCAGCCCCTCCATCCTGTCCCATCTGTATGAGTCATCGGGATTTACTCACTCTCCTTTGTCTCCCAAACTGGGTAAGCTTAGAAGCTGCACACAGATCTGTGGGATCCTGACAACCTGCTAATCCAGGTGCCATCAACACGTGGGCCCTTAGGTCCTCTCCTGCCTTTTGTTCTGGGCACTCCCATTCATTCTCTACTCACTCTTAACATTTCTACAACTCTCTGCATAACAAGGGTAGGAACAGGAGAGGAACTGGAGGTACTTATTGGTGGGGGTAGGGGAGGAAGAGTAGGAGAAACCATGGGAGCATGACATGTACAGCATAAATCTGTCACAAGCCTTGCTGCTCTCTAAATGAATTATTTTTCCCTTTTTCCTTTTTTTTTTTTTTTTTTTTTTAATAGTTCTGGTGGTTAATTAGTGTACACAGTATTATGGTGACACCATTAGGACTCCCAAATCACATTTCTGTCTACGAATCTTCTTCAGGCCCTTCTCAAGTTCATCCTTTTTGTAGGTAAGTTTGTCTTCCCAATAGTTTTTGGTAAAATCATGGAAATTTCTCTCTGGCTTTCATTCCACATTTGGAGGGTGTGGATATATCTTACATCTAATGACATCACTGCATCTCCCCTTTCTGCAATATTCTTTTCAGTTGCATCATGTATGTTTAGTGGTGGATGTCATTCTGCAGCTGACATAACTACCCTTTGAATTGCAATTCCCTCCGGTTTCACCCAAACCTCTCAATAGCCACTTCTTTCTTTCTGCATGCTTTCATCTGTTGCTGTGTCATTCATATCCATCCAAAGTTTATTTCATTTTTTCGGATGAGGTTTTGGGGGAAGTAGTGGCAGACAGCTTTTTTTGTTTTTCTGTTAGAGGTTCCAAGGTAAGTAGTTTGTTGAATTACCAATAGCTCTATACAGTCCTAATGACCTTTCACTCCTGTCACTCTATTTATGCCTTTGAGCTGTTTGAACCAGGGGCACCTGTCTGGAAACAAAGGGAAGTGGCTGCCTGAGTGTTATCACAAATAAAGGTAATGTGTCTATTGCTTCAGCTATTTCCCCACACTGCCTCTTGGAGTATTTAGCACAAGGGTGTTCACCAGGCTTTGGCTTTGTTAAACACCTGCTCAGAAAATCCGCTGAGTACCGGAGGCCATGGGAGTACAGCAGCCCATTAATGCTCGCTTTTGAAAATGCTGGTTTGACACTAATAGGGCGGCTGTGATCCTCTGTGAAAAAGTGCTCTAAATGCAAATTTTAATCAACGCCATTTCCTCATAAATCAGTCCCTCTAGCTTCCTAATTATCAGTTCCAGGCTCTGAATTGTCATTATACTTCTCATATTCAGGTCCAGACTGAAAGTGATATCTTCCTGTGCTGCACAGGAAAGGGCTATTGCTTGGCTGCTCCATCAGGCACCTGAGCAATGGACATGATGCTGATGACCACTACTGCAGCTTTCTTACTGTAAAGCTATATATTTTTTTATTCTTCTTTAAAAAAAAAAACCCAAACCTACATGATGCTTCTGCAGTACTGTAATTTTTAGCTCTTTTAAAGAAATGCCAAAATGAAAGTTGAGCCAACATCAGGCTTATTTTATTATGCAGTGCATAAATAATGTGACTATAACTGCTGTTTCCTTTGCCTCCTGTGCTAACGTTTTTGCCTCCTTCTGCTTTTCCTGAACAACTGAAAACCTCTAGATCAATAAAAAGAAAGTGAATTTTCACTGGAATGGCTTACAGACACCTAAGCTTTCAAAACCACTGTGAAATAATTTTTCTCCCCCATAAAATAGATGTGAAATTCGTTGAAAGCAAGTGTATGTTCTGCTTTGTTATGTGTATACAGAATTTTAAAAGGAAGTATGATTCCTATATCATAATTGTTTGGAAAATAACCACATGAAACCTGTTTCCATTACCAATAAGCAGAGTTTATTCATTGATTTGGTAATGTAAAAATAATCATATGCTTTTATTATGTTGCTTAGTTTCCTTATGATGGGATGTAACGTTGTTATACCTAACTACTATATATAAAAAATGTATTGTAGCTTGTGTTTATTATTAATAAAATAATAAATGAAAATGAGAGTATGATCATGTTAAAAAAGTACAATCCTTTTACTGCAACAAACAGTAAACATTTTGCACATTAGAAAATTTATTTTTGATTCCTTAAATGGAGATTCTTAAAGGGATTTTTGCAAAGCAAAGAGAAAAATCTTTCCTTTTGCATTTAAATCTGAAATTAGAAATGCAGATTACATTTTTAAACGATTGTGCAGCGGCTCAGCACTCATGACACTGTAGTTTATTAATTACTTTTGAAGGCATGGTCTGCCAGGGAAGCCTAAACATGTAATTGAAAAAAATGCATGGTGGCCACTGATAAAAATAAGAATGTTAATGAATATGCAGAATAGAAAAACTTGAAATCTATTCAAGGGTAAAAATTTCGAGGCATAATCTAGATTAAAGCAAAATACAGTGTTTTATTTACCAATTTACAACAACAGAAAGACATTAGGGTTTTGTTTGCTTTCTGTTTTGCTTTGCTGGTGATTAGCTGCTGCAAATGTTTAAACCTGCATATCTGTGTCCTGCTCTGTGAGAGATGCAATGAAGTGCTGTGTATTTTCAGTCATGATCCGGGAAGTATCCCACAAACTCTGGCTCTGGGGGGTAAACTGCCTTTGTTAAGAGGGTCTGGCCTCTAAAATGTCTGCTTTACCGAACAGAGACATCCAAAGACAAGTTTGTCAGTCTGACTCATATTTCAAGCAGCTAAAAGCTGATTGTGCTATTCCAAAAGACTTCTGCTAATTAGAAATCTGATTTAAAATCTTTTATATTGCTCATATCCTTACATGGTTTATAGGTGATCTAAAGTCCAGACCACAGTCCTGCCAGTGGAGCTACAGAAATGTTTGAAATTAATCAGGCTTCTTGTCAGTAATGGCCACCTATACAGATCCAATTACAGGATTTGTACTCCAGTGCAAAAAAAATTTCTAATTCTGCAGATATTTTACTCAAACAAGCAACTTCATATATGTGAGTAGTCACCTTGAATTATAAATACAAGAGAACTAAATATGCTTATGAGGCTTAGCAGGACTGGAAGAATAATTATGAAAAGACTCTTCTTTCCATTCTATCAAAAACATTTTAATTCCTTACACTGAGTTGAAAATTAAAAAGAATGAAGGAAGAAATCATACGTAACTGCCTGGCGAATCTCTGCACACCTTACAAATTCTGTCTAATCCCAAAACACTTCTGTACTACTAAATATCACAATGCATGGATAATCTGCCACATGCTGACAGAGGTTGTGACACACATTCAAAAACTGGAATACTGGAGGGCCCCCAAAGTCTGCTGGTTCCACTCAAGTGGAAGCCATTTGAAGAACGGCACAGCAGCCGCTTAGAAACCCTGGCTAGCCAAATTTGTTGGACATCAGAAAAATGTTTGAAGAGAGGACTAGTGAAGTCAAGGACTGATGCAAGGCAAGGCACAAAGGACTGAGTACTCAGACGGAAGGGCAGGTAGGATTTAATGGGAGGGAGTTACTTTTTAACTGGAGGCAGTGTTTGATGAGTGCTTCCTTTGGTGAAAGTGCTGCTGAATCAGCTTTGCGGGGGGAGGGAAAGAAGCTATTTTTGATCTTAGTTTTCTCCAGCCTGGCTCACCCTGTAGCTGCACAAATTAAAGCGCACCATGAGAAGGCAGCGGCAAGAGGGGCAGGTGCAATGGAAGTTAGGACTTATCAGACTCTGGCCCGAGATGACCAGCCCTGGGGGAGAGCCAACCTGCAGGTGGGAAGACAGAGACACATGCCCTCTTTCTGGTGACAGAGGCACAGGGAGATGGGCAGCATGGGCACAGTGAGAGAATTCTGAGCTAAACCCAAAACGTGTTTAGAGCAGGGAGGAAACCAAAACAAAGGAATGCATAACAGTTTCTACCGTTACCTGAAGGCAAAGGTGAGAAGGCTGTTTGCTTCCCTTATGGCGTGACACTGGAATGATAGACTCTAAGCACTAAACCGGCCGCCAAGTTTGGACTTCACTTGAGCTAGTGAGGACGGTGAGGAAGCTGCAGAGGAAGAGCTGGCACTAGCACTGGTGACAACAACCCACAGGCACAAGGGCATGTTTCTGCAAAGGGGTAATAGATGGCCTCGATGGTACAGAAGCCAATGAAAACAGATGGGGCCTGTTTAGCCTAAGGAAGGTTTAGAAGCATGCTGCTCCTGACTGCACATGCTTAGTATGCTCATGAATTTTAAGCAGGAAGGTTCATTAGGCCGATTTGCTGCAATGTCAAGATACAGAAAACTCAGATGTTTCTTGCCAGTCCTGAAAATTCTAACTTTCTGTAGGTTTTTTTCCCCTATTTTATTCCAGATTCTTTATCACAGAGGCATTCATAAATACAAGACAGCAAATTATAAGTAAAATATTTGTTTGTAGGATAAAAAGGCGAACAGTAGTCTGGTTCCAGTTGCTGGTTATAACTAGAGGACACACATGTTTCACTTACGCATAAAGTATGAAAGATACCCACAGCCAGTTATGAAAAAGGATTTAGGACAGGAATGAATGAAAACCCATTACTTCATAAAATCATGTGAAACTAGCAGAGTCCTTGTGAAATGCTTAAGAAAAACAATGTCACAGCTCTGCATGTATTGCATTCTTTCAAACATGTCAATATTCCAAATATACTTCTGATTCAGTTAAACCAAATGTTTCAAAAATCCTGAAATGTGAGCCTGTGTAGAAAGAAGCAATAAAAGTCAGTAACAGTATCAAACTCTTATCAAGCAATACATCCACTACAGAAGCACAGAACTTGAAAAGCCCTAGCTCCAGATGGCCATTTCATTAGATACAAATTCTGCTTCCTCCTCCAGCTCAAAATACAATTTTGCAAAACCTGAAAAGGAATGGAACTGGCACAGCTTTGCTGAAAGACGCAAGTGTATGATGTTGCAAATAGCTGTTCCTTTTCTGTAGAGTCTGAGAACAAACATAGCAGCTTGAATAGCTCACCGTAAAAGGATCTACAAACCACCCAGATTGACTGGCTGCATTTGATGGGTAGGTATAGACAGGCTGTTGTGATAGTTGTAAGTTAGCTGCTGCATGCTCTGTGCCAGACTGCAGGAAAGAGTCCACCCAACTCCTGCCCCTCTGAACCTAAACCAGTTAAATATTAAGAAATAACTAAACTTTAGCTCTTAATGCTGAAAAACGAATTAGGTTTAAATACCTTTATTATCATTGCAAGAAAGATACTACTGAAGCAACAAGGTACTCATCAATATTTGTTACATATAAGAAATCAGCTTTTAGACAAGCAAAAGTAATAATTTTAAATTTCCTACCTAATGCAAGTACAGTTTCTGTTTTCTCCCCCTAAAAGTGGAGTCACATACATGTACTTGAGCTGCCTCTGACTGTGCTCCCTGAGATTCTTTTCCTTTTATCTGTGTGGATCTGATAAGTTTCCTTGTAGTTCGTAGTCTGAAAGTTTAATTCATAGTACATTGGATTTTCAACCTGCTCACTGGCTCATGGGAAGAATATGAGGAGTTTTAATGATCTCTTATTTAGAAAGGATCTTTTGTTGAAGTAAAATTTGCTATGAGTGTGTAAGGGAAAGATTTTTATCTTTTTTTTTTGCATATAAAAATGTAAATTTTCTTGTTTTGTAAATTTTATTACATACAGTAACTCAGTGCATGATAACCCTCTTCAACAATATTTTTATGAAAGTTGTTATTACCTTATTAAGTAAAAATTGGTGCATGATTTAATTCATCTCTGCCCTATTTTTCACATCTCTCAGTATGAGCTGTTCCGAAATTATGTTCATGTACTAGAAGACAAAGTGCCAAGTACCTAATTTAGTACTCAACACTTACATCCAAATTTCAGTTGTTGTATAACACCAAATACTGTAAAGACAAAAAGCTCAAGAAATCCTTTCCTCAGCCTAGAAAATTATCAGCATTTTGGATTAGACAGCATTATTCATATTCCATTTAAATAGTACCTTATTCTCAAGGTGGCCTGAATGACTTTTAACAACCTACTTGTAATGTGTGTGACCTCCGTGAATAAGATCAGTATTGCAGCCTGATTGCCCATGACTTCTGTGTGCAGAAAAGTTATATAGGAAGAAGTTTACAAAATACTTGTGAACTATGCAAAACAACAACAAAACGAGGATCAATGAGTGGGATTTTAGAAAAATGTCCCATGTTTAGGTTCCTGGAGCTTCTGGATGTGTTTGAAAATCCTGGCCATTCTGACTAGGATTTCAGAAATATTTTAAAGTTAAGGATAAAATCAATTAATTATATTTGGGACTACTCATTCAAAATGCATTAAAGTTTGCACACAACAGTTTTGATAAAGCAATGAGATGTTACCTCCACGCTTTCCAAAGTACTTTACTTTTTAATTATAATTACAGGTGTAATTCCTTTCTTTGGTAAAAAGTTGGGTTTTCAGCCATGAAATTCCGTCTTTCTTGAAGAGGATTTCTGACATTCAGGGTGAACCCTGACTACTGAGTAACTGCACACCAAGTAACACTGAATCTCTATAAAACAAGCACTCTTCTACACCAAAGGTTACAATTTAAAACTCCGGAATGCTTAATAAACATAATTAAGTCAGGAAGTTTTAGGAACTGCCATAGACCAGCAGGCACAGTGACGAATGTTAACCAGCTCAGCCACTTACTCCTAAAAATGGCTTTTCTCTGGGAGTGAAGAGCTCTGGCTTATTGCCTCTAAAAATAGCTCATATTTCCTATCCTCTTTCAATTCACTGTTGCTAACAATGATTGTGATTAGTGTTAGTATATACCCTGGAAGCCAGCTGCTGTCAGTAAAGTTAAAAATCCAGGCCATATGAAGAGGAACCTATACAGAGAATGTATTTAAAATCCATGAGTGACCAATTCTTGTTAACATAGGAAGATTTGCTATTTGGATACTACAGAAAAAGAGTTATTGGGAAATTCCTTTCAATTTATTCTTTCTCCAAGTGATTCCCATTCTGACCCCTAGAAGAAAGCTACAGAAGTTTTTTCTCAAGAACATGCTCCTTAATCCCTCCTGGTTAGAACTGCGCTAGAATCTAGAATTGCCCACTATGGGGAATGCACACAAAAGTTGTAAACCCATCTTTGTCTTCACCTTTTCTAAGACTGCACAAAGTAACAGCTACAGTACAGGACACCTGTTTCTTGGTCTCTGAGGTACGTTACCATCTAACCTTTACACTGTTAACATTTTGCTATAGCTGCTAATAGTTCATTTTTGAAGCTGGAAATGGAATGTAAATCTAATGCAAGCAAAAATGGTGGTGATTCCAAATGTAGCTTCTTCTACAGCGTAATGTTAATAAACCCCATAGCCAAAGAGTGAGCAAGTTGCAGGGAGACAGTAAGTAATCAAGCCTCATTAGAATAATATCTGTTCTATTTTTTTTTTTTTTTTTTGTGCAAGAAGAAGAAGGCATCATGGAGCTAAAAATACGGTTCCATAAAAATATGGTTCCAGCAGAACAGTAGGTGCCTTGTACAGGAGTCATTCAAAATGTCACTGACTATCAGCACTCTCTATGTTACCTCTATAGTCAGCATTTCAGAGTCATGTTTTTTCAGAGCTGTTATGCCCATGTGATAGCTAAGTGGTAAGTACCGTTGCTCCTTTTCTTCAGGAAGCACCACAGCAGAAATATCTGATCAGACTGAGCCATCCCGTGCCAGAGTATGCTGTAGAAATCCCACCAAACCTGCTCAGTGGTATGGCACAAGCACCTAACATGACAGGTAAGTTGGTTCACATTTCCTTCCAGTGCAGCCACAAACGTGACCTGAGCCATGTCCACCTCCATTCTGCTCTCATGTACCTTCTGACTGAAGCTGCAGAGATGGAATGAAGATCCATACCCCTGTTGTTATTGCACAGGGAGACTCAGGCCAGACCTGGTGGACTGATTTCCTGTGTAGAAAGGAAGGCTTTGCCTCCATATTATGGAGACTTGGGGTCTACTGACGGCTAGAAACCATTTCTCCTTCGCAAGAGGAAATAAATTAGTGAGGAAACCATGTTTGTGTTTAAGAAACCTGGGCAGCAAGATACTGACCACAGGTAGCTTTGCTTCCTGTGGAACATTTCTCAGGTAGCTACTCAGGCAATGCAGCCTTTAGGCTTCTATTTTATTGTATTTTTTACAAGAAAGCCCTTATTTCCTCAGTGGGAAGGAAAGGACAAATTATGAAGATTGTATTTTGAAGAAAATAAAAAGCAATTAGACAAAGTAATAAAACACACTGCAGAGTTTGCTGCAGGATGTACAATCCAACAGCCTCTAGTACTTAGAAGAATATGATGAGATATGGGTATGCTTTATTGTTTCTATCTGAGCACTAAGAAGCATAAGAAAAAAAGACATTTCCCCCCTCTCCTGAATTGTTTCACAATCTTGGAAAGATTCATACTGCTGGCTCTCATTACAGACATGTCACTCATGCAAAGACCTTTATAAAACAAAGGCTTTCTGTGTTTTGTTTTGTTTTTTTATAATTAAGCTGATGAACTTCAAAATTTTTGCCAACATGAGACAGATATTTAAAAGATTGTTTTATGCACCCTGTGATAAGTATGAATATAATAAAACATAGATCCTTCAAAACCTACTGGGCACTGCCTCCGCAGAGCGCCAGGCTTTCAGCTTGTGCTAATCAGCAAAGGCAGTCTCACAGGTTTGGACTATTTGGGACTCGAGTTTCAGATTCTATTAGGAGCATAATTTAAGGCTTTGTTGCTAATTGTTTTAGAAGAAATAGTCTCTCCTCAGTTCAGGATTAAAAACTAGTACTGGTGTTTAAATTCAAGTTTTTATGCTAATAGCAGGTGAATGTGGTACCTTCAGAAGCCAGTGAAGGGTAGTTAACATACTGAGTGCTGTAGCAGATCTCTTGTTTGTTTCTGTGATGTTTTGAATGTGCACTGAATGCTTATGT
Organism: Pterocles gutturalis; assembly: GCF_000699245.1. Lineage (NCBI taxonomy): Eukaryota > Metazoa > Chordata > Aves > Pterocliformes > Pteroclidae > Pterocles > Pterocles gutturalis. The sequence continues at coordinate 2,303 of NW_010139657.1, read as the reverse complement.
TTTTAATCACTTTCACTTCCCAAACCTCCTAATACTGTTTATCAACATAGAAGGGACTTTTCCCACTGTTTTGCCAACACGATTCTGGCTGTATGACAAATACATACGGCTTTAAAGTAGTAGATGGCTTTGCTGCTTACCCGTGAATACAATATCATTTTGTTATGATCATAAAGCTCCACATAGAAAACATTATCCAGTTTTTATTTACAAGTCACCACTGCCAGCCTACACTAGTCCCACTGCATATATTTATTTGCTTATTTACTGTATATACAGTTTATAAATTGCAATGGTCTGCATGTTACATCTCTAGCCACTTATGCTGGATAGCGCCAGCTTACACTAATTTAAATACATTCATTTTTGTGCTACAGGTAAAAACAATTGTCTGTCTGTTGCATGGAGACGTGGAAGCAAGTAACAAGCAAGGCAGCAGAGTAAATCATTGCAGGTGCAGGGTTTCCAGCCTGCCTGGTCCAAGGCTGTGCCTGGCAGTGACTCCCTGTGCCCAGTGGCAAGTGGAGCAAGAGCGAAGGTGCATAATGGGTCGCCACACAGGATGGCCACTATCACACCTGGTGGCACCTGTGACCAATATCAAAGTGATGAGTTGGTGTCCACTAGAAGTGTGTGGGGGCTTGGTTTGTTTTTCTTTGAAGGCTGATTTTTCTGGAAGTGCAGCAGCTGAAGCTGGAAGCAGTAACTCCATTGTGAGAGCACTGCTCTGCCTGTAACAAAGGCTCTGTTGTGTTGGCACACAGCACAGTGCACAAAGCTCAGGATGTTTTCAGCCTATTTACTTTTATTTGTATGTGAGTAAATCTGGCATGGCTGATGGAGAATAACAGCATACATTAAGGCTTGTTTTAATCAAGTGGATCCTTGATACAAAAATGTACTGCCATTTCTTTTTACTGACAGCTTTCATGGCAAAGGCAACTATAACTCTGAACTGCCTGTATGACCTTAAACAAAATTATTCTTTTCGGATTCTGTCCTAGCAAATCACTCAGCAGAGTATACATGGAAAAGGAAAGTCAGAAAACCTGTTACATCTTCACATTCAAGCTAGCACAGCTCCAGCCAGAGTACAAATGAGAGCGACTTTTGTCTCTGGAAGCCACTGCAAGACTTCTGCCCCTCCTCTCTGCAGAAGGAGAAGTCTCTTTCAGTCATTGAGAAGAGATTCCAGTTGTGACCAGGAAAACAAAGAAGGAGAAGTGTTGGGTCTTATGTCCTTTTGGCTTAAATTCCTTTCCTTTCCTCTCTGCTCCGCTACTCTCCTAATAAAGTACAAAATAATTTATATTGTTCTCTACAGCAACTGCTTTTGGTGGGAAGCTGATGAAGATGACTTATCTCTGTTTATCTCCACAGGTTGTCTGGGAAGTTTTTTTTTCCTCTTCTTTTGTTGCTGCTAAGTATTCTTCCAGGCAACGAAGACCCAACAGAGGAGGTATGTTCTTGAGGCTGACAGGCCATTGCTGATAGGCCTGCTCTGCAAATTTGAATGACATCTCTTTATCTTTAGCTCTTGCATGTCCAATGGGTTGTGCTGCTGAGAGAAGACCAGCTTCCTGAGCCAGCAAAGGCCAGGGATGAGGTCAGTGGCACAGGCGTGCTGTGATGGTGATGCTGAGGGCGACTGCTACAGCAGATGCTGACTGGCAGCCACCAGGAAAGGAGTCACACCGTGGAGGTTTTGCACACTGTGATTTGAGGAGAGAAACCATGCAGTTGCAGCCTATTTGAGGCAGTTTTCGTATTTGGAATGAGATACAGTAAATGACATTGTTGCTCTGCAAATAACAAGAGCAACATTACTGTTTATCAAGACAGAGTTTGCAGAACCCCCCCTTTTTTTTTTAAGAGCCATTATGTAGCCCTAAAATGTT